>NW_015556110.1:922834-1025941 GCF_001515605.1 Sinocyclocheilus anshuiensis | reverse complement strand
ACACAAACTTTTATTTTTGGATGTGATTAATCGCGATTAATCGATTTGACAGCACTATTGAAAATGTTATTTTATAAAGCAAAAGTCAGTCAAATGAAGACTTTCACAGTCATTAGATTTTAGGGATGTAGTAGAATCTGAGCTAATAAGCAGTTAAAGAAATAGTTCACCCAAAAATGAAAATTCTGTCATCATTTTCTCACCCTTACGTAATTACAAACCTGTATGACTTCTTTTCTTCTATGGAACATAAAATAATTTTGGGAAATTTGAGAAATTTGGTTTGGAATGACATGGGGTTGACTGGATTTCATTTTTTATCCCTTTTAATACAGAGTTGACTGTCACAATAGTTAAGTGTACCGTATATTACTTTGGATAAGAAAGCATCTGCGATATACAGTCAGGTTCTGAGCTCAGCAAGTCTTGTGAAAGTACCAGTAACAGTACTGAGCAGAAGCATGTGGAGAAAACAAGTAAATTACATATTGAGACATCTTTCGGGCAGCTATGTGGGTTGGTTTGTGGCTAATACCACAGCCGATACCGATAAAAACAGCCAAGTATAGAAGAAAAGGAGATCAGAAATTGAGTGATTCAAAGGTTATAAAAACATGATGTCAATTAGCTGCCGTTTTTTTACCGTAAATTTTACGGAATTTTTTTTACAGTGAACCTTTCAGTGAACAGTTCTTAAAAGAACCATTTTTTCTTAGCGTGAAGAACATTTTAATAATCTAAAGAACCTTTTGTGGAATGAAAAGGTTCCATGGATGGTAAAGGTTATTTGTGGATCCATTGATGCCAATAAAGAACCTTTATTTTTAAGAGTGTATATAGATATATATATTTTTAAATCTATAAAAGTGAATTTGTCTTTTAGATAACAACCAGGAAAAACTGGCACAGGGCATTTTTGTTTTGCTGTTGTTCTTTGAGATTATGACTCATCTGCCTCTACCTGCATTTCCAGAGTCCTGTTACTCTCTGACTCATCATGATGTCAGACTGCACACACTGAACTCATCATCACTTGAGCTTGTGCAAGTTAATATTCTACTAAATTGTGATTTAGGACATATATGCAGGCTTGAAAATAATACATGCTGAAAAATGGTCTACTGTATTGTGCTCTGAAATGTAAAGATTTTTAGAAACAATCTTTTATATAATTTTACCAGCGCTGAATCTCTTGCAAAAGTTAGTGTGTATATGCACTTACCTTGATTCAGATATAAACAGACTTAATATCACAGGTAAGGCAAAGCACAGGGATTTGGCATCAGTCCAGCACTGAGTTGCTGGTTGTGGACATGCCCTGACCATGTTCTTCTCCTCTGCTCTGATTGGCTGATCTCAAGGGATTATCATTAACTATTAATCCTATGCTGCAATGATGCATACTGTAGTCATACCACAGAGCGGTCAGATGATGTCATCTCACCTTAGCAAGCTGATTGGCCGAAACCTCTCGTGCAGCTCTGTGCTCACCGTATCAATTTTATATCACTCACAGCTAGATCCTTTACAGGCAGTCATGTGACTTTTTAAATATGACGTGGCTCTTAAAGACTAAGTGTGGCAGTTTTTATAGGAGGCCTGTGTTGCTTCAATTCCCTGCTTGAAATCAAAAACCAGAAATTAGAGCGTTACGTTCTACGTGCCAGGAAGAAGTCAAATGTCCCAATTAATCCAGTTCTTAGAATTTACAGCAAATTGGTGAGGAAGTGAGGAATGGGAAATGAATGATGAAAATGAGGTTTGCCTGAGGTATTGCTCGGATGCTCACTGGATGTGGAATGAGAAAAGAAAAATCATAAAAAACTTCCTTAGTCACAGAACAAGCAGCAATTTACTTTCACATCCCCAGGAAGCAGATAGTACAGAACGTAGTTTACGTTACCATACATAGAAGTTTCATTCTAAATGGAATCCAAAAACCGAAGACAGGAAAATGAGTGCCTCCGAAAAGAGGAAGTCCTCGCTAAATGTGTTTCATTACATGTACTACGTTCCGAGCGTGATTCAATTTGGTTTCCTTATGAATTACGCAAGGCATTTATGCTTTAGTGGGGAATGACCTTTAGGTATTTGCTCCCACCCTACTTGCTGTTTGCACATAGGACCGAAGTAACAAAACGCAGCACAGAGGCCTGCTGGAGAGAGAAATGAGGTCACGGCCTGTGACGGGGTTGGGAATCCTGGCTTTCCCTTCTTCGACTGTCTGCGACGAAAGTCCTTTGGGCGGGAGTCCGTCGCTATGGACGCAGCCGGTGTAAACATGTACACAGTGCTGTGGTGCGTGTACCAGGGTGAGGGCAGTGTGAAGGTAACACTGAGTTAACTGGGACTTTATAAATAACTATGAGGCCTACAGCTTTCTATCTCACATATGTAAGAGTGAAGCTATATAAACTATTATTTAGAGAAAGCAGTGTCAACATTTATACTGAGCAAGTGATGCTATACATATTTGGGCCCCATTGCTGCCGAGTCATTTAAGACAATGTACCTTGTAATATTACCATTACAAATTAATTAAAAAAAGGAAAAAATACGTATATTATATTATATTAAACAAGTTCAAGAAGCTTGTGTACGTTCCGTATCCACTGACAAGGCTGGTTGGAAAATATTAATCTCAACCCATACAAAACGCTTACTAAATATAGAAATAAAAAAGAATAAACCACATGTCGTCAGACTTGAAATGTAGGTTATTATTTAGTCATTTTGAGGTCTATGCTGTAGAAGCCCTTAAACCACCTGGAGTGACTTGTTTTGCTTCAATACCCAGATTTTACTTTGGACACCATGTGACAACCTGACATATGATAAAAAATGGTTTATCGTATACAACTTAACAAAACTGATCTATAAATCACTTTTTTTTTTTTTTTAAATGAACCTGAACTGCATATAGCCCAAACAATATGCAAATTATCAACTAATAATTTGTAAATACTTAAACAACAACAAAAGTGTGACACAGAACCAAATATTATATTAGTACAAGCCATATTTCTACATCAGACTCGTGACCCATTTATGGGTCTTGATAAATATATATAAATACTACTACTTTTATGTGTAAATGTTAGTTTAGGAATGAGTTTGATGATCATCACTACACCTTGCCACATTATAACACAATAATTGCAAACAAATGATTTAATTTTAGTTTCAGTGTTGTCTAGAAAATAATTGTAATACTTTCGATATGGATGTTTATATTTTTGGTATTATATTATTCTGACTGCAGTCGGTTGATGTATAAATCTAAAGGGTGGGGCATAGTTGCATACAAATACACAAAATATAATCCTATAGCCTATATAAAGGTATCGACTGTGTTCCTAGTGTGCTATATGGTATACTAACAGATGCTGTACTCTATCATTAGATTTGTAGATTTAATGGCATCTACAGAGAAACCATCAGGCGTTTTCGATGACTAACGTTTGACTGGAATGCCATGTGTCAGACTGAAAGTGCACATCAAAATATCGATGCCGATTGCGTTCATTATTCCAGCAATATACGTTTCGTTTCACACTCGTGATGTTTTGGGAAAAGGGTGATTTGACTTCTCACCTCCAAGCCTAGAAAACAAGGGACAGTCTCAGGATTACTGTAGTCTCAATTTCCCGGAAGGATGACGTGTTCTCCCCTGGCGAGAATACTCGAGTGCTTGTCTTAAAGAAACAATGCGCAGTCTGTGCTTCTTATGAAAGTGCTTTGTGCGCTGTTTAACCTGAGCCTGTGACACAAAGGCCATATCATTCGGAGTTTAAAAAAGTACAAATAAGAAGAATATGCAATAAAGGGAAATTAAATTATTAAAATAATCTGGGTACATTTTGAACTATAGAAACTATGTTCTTGTTTGAACTTAGTAAAAGCACAAGCCTTGGTTTTTCATAATGAGCACATAAAGTTACATGGAATTGGAAAGAGAATAAAATAAGAAAAGGAAGAATAAAAATATTAGTCTTTTCGGTCTTTCTTTCGTTCTTTTGCTTTATTTATTTTTTAATTTGTAATTTTTTTGTGCTTCAGAAAATAGTATACATGGCATAGACATAATTAGGACATATTTTATATACTTTTCATTATAATGATGATGCTGGTTGTGAAGATTTAAATAGTGTATGTATGGTACAAACAAAAGTGAAAGATAAACACTTTGTACAAAATACAAATATTTTTCAAAATGAAAATGAAGCCAAATGAAAGACATAGGCAGCATTATAATAATCATAAAATCTAGTGCATCAAGTGATTCTACTGTGATTTAATTATGATTCCTCTTTCTATATATTTATAATAATTTTATAAATAAATGCATACATACATACAGACAAAGACATACATAACAAATGACCTCCTTTAAAAACGTGACTGTGTATTCTTATAAAAAAAAAAATCAACAATAAAGATACTTTGAGTGGGGATGTCATAAAAACAAAACTGAAAGACTTTTAAAAATACGGCTGTAAAAAAGAAACTGAATGGAGAGGATCCTATATTATATTTAATATAAGGACCTTCATCTTGTCTGGCTTTTCTTTTACTCAAACTTTTCACATTTTTTTGATAGACAACAATCATCACGTAACAGATGGAAATGTGAAATCACTTCTTCTGAATCTTCACTGTGTATTAATAGCTAACAGGTCAATATTGACATCATAACAGCTGTATCCATGTCCCAGACACAAAATGACCGCAGGCCTTTAAACACCTGTTTAACTTTATACGATGGAGCACAACTTGAACTCTATGACGTGACTCTGCCCTCCCAGATATGATAAAGAGATGATAAGATGGTGAATACTGCTATATTAAGCTCTGTGTAAGGTTTTAGATATAGATCGTTCGGATGGGTCCACACATGTCTGGTATACATTTTTAGCTTAAAAATAAACAAACTGAATATTATGTCTCATTAAAAATATTAGTATAAATTTACCTTAGTATCTAGCTCAGCCTCTAAATCTTTACTGTATTTAATGTATTTATGGACACATTTGCTTTGTAAAAATGGCAAAAATCACAAGCATCATTTCAGTTTCAACAGCACCAGCTGTATTTGTGATTTTGGTTGATGTAGTACTTAAATTAAAACATTTCATAAGATATTATGTCTGTAATTTGTAGACATATATACCAAACACAGGAAAAATAATTACGCCACATATAAAAATGAATGCGTTTAATTGCATTGGACCACATAAAATCAAACCAAGTTACATCTGCCAACAAATAATATACGAGATCATTTCACACAACTAACTTTCCTTTTCAAAGTCATTTTTATGAGGCTTTACTGATAAGATGCGCGTTAAATATCGCATGCGATTAATCGTGCAGCCCTACTTTTAACCAACTGGTGTCAACTTGATATTAAATGTTTGAAGTCAGTTCCCGTCAAGTTCACACAGCTGTCCAGCAGAATAAGCACAAGTGTAGTTCATCACATTAACTATGGACATTTTCCCTAACGCTTGACAACCAGAAATAATATTATGTCTTAATGCTGAACAATACATTTATTGTTTCAGAATTTTTTTTAACTGATTTTAAACAGAAACAAATACTAGAACCACCTCGAACCTGAGTGAGAAGAAAAAAAAAATACTAACAAAGATTAATAATTACAAATAAATAAATTTATATATTAATAAAAGTAGCCTAATATACAATAATGATTAAAAAAACAGTAATACAGAATCATACAACCGTGAATCAAACAATTCACATACAGAGACACAGAGACTGTTTCACAATTTTAAAACCTAAAGACTACTTTTCGTAACAAAAGTTACAAAAAAAAAAATTCTTGAGATAAAAATGGTTTTACTTGGTTTAAAAGTTTTTTTGAGACCACACTGTATCTTCATTTTCATATCTTCATATCTTTTATCGGCAGATATCAATTTAGGAAAAAGCAACAAATTCACTTCATAATATAATTTTTTTAATGTAACTCTTTGAGTTTTAGGAAAAAGCAAACAAGGAAAAATAAACCACAAAGGGCAAAATCAGAAACCACATGAAATGCTATTAAAAAAAAACCTGAATCTAATTCTCTCATATAAAAACTTACACTAATAGTTATTTCCATATATATCAGTAGATGTCAAAACAACAACAGCAAATTCACTTTACAATAGTTCATATTCAAGTCTTTGCTATAGGTCAAATGGAACTTATTCAAAACTCAGATTCATTCATTCTGAGAAATTCGTTTTTAAGCTCGACAGCCATCATGTCTATTGGGGAAAATAAATATTGCCATGTTTAGTCTTTGTGTCATGTTTAGACATGGCTCCTTAGTAACACTATTGTGTGTACAAGCATAATTGTTTGTAATAAGGGAGTGTTTTAGTAGTGATTGCACCAGGACTGGTGAAGAGAGATCACTGGAAATTTCCAGAACCCAGAGGTAAGAGCTTGTGAGGGTGTGTAATGACCCAACTAGAGCAAGAGAGCTGTGCTTCACATCCAGTACAGGAATGCAGACACTGCCGACTGCCCACTCCCTGAAATCACCTCAAAATCATTCCACTGAACATCTATCCACCACAAATCAAAGTAAACAAACAAAAGCCTATGAGCTCTAACATTTGCTTCATCACCTTTTTCTTTATCTGATTATTTAGTAGATTTATATGGCAGATTGTTTGTGTGTGTGTGTGTACTTATTTATGCTATATTGTGGGGACCAAATGTCTCCACAAGGATAGTAAAACCTGAAATTTTGCCTGTGGTTCCCACGTGGGAAAAAAATATAGTAAATGATGTATATCTGAAAGTGTAACTATGCAAACAGGTTTTCTGTAAGGGGTAGGTTTAGGGTTGGGTTAGGGGATATTGTTGGGTCAGTATAAAAGTAATATAAGTCTATGGAAAGTCCCCACAATTCACAGAAACAAACATGACTCTGTGTGTGTGTGTGTGTGTGTGTGTGTGTGTGTGTGTGTGTGTGTGTTCCTTTTTTTTGGTAATTTATTTTAATATTACAAAGATAAAGAAATAATCCTGTCTGCTCTAAAACACCTCCATCTGTTTTAACAATGGAAATTAAATGCAACATTAATGGAAACACAACTACTCTTCACAACTACTACAAAAAACAACTACTCATATCCACTAGCTTAACACTGATTTCACCCCACAGATAAACTAGGATTTCAGAAAAGGTTAAAAATAGGCTAATACAAATGATAATAGAATAAAGCCATGTCTAAACTTGCATGCAGCAATATTTACTAGAATTATATTTACAACCTTAAATTATATTTTTTTGAACACACAGTAAAATTTCAACTCACTAAAATTAAAAACATGCGCTCTGTAAAATCAAAGTGGTGCCAAAATTACACTGATATTCAATCTTTGAATTTAATTACTGACAAAGAAAATCAAATCAACCTCTGAAAACTTGAGTGTAAATCATAGAAATTACTGGGACAAGTTAAACGGCTGGACATTAAGATGTTAAATGGTGAGAACTTTTTTGGTGGATGTGCAAAACCAAATGATCACACTCTAAAAAATGCTGGGGAGTGGGATGAATTAATGCACATTCACATTTAGTCTAGAACTACAGTAACATCATGTTCACACAGCGCACAGAACGCCTCTGTACTCCCGATTTCTCCCAATATGGGGACAGGAGAGCTGTCAGTCAATAAATGGGAAAACAAAGTAACTGGCATTACTTTTTTGAAAAAGTAACTCAGATATTTTCTTGTAAATTAAAAAAGTAATGCGTTACTTTACTAGTTACTTTAAAAAAGTAATCTGATTACGTAACTCGCATTACTTGTAATGAGTTACCCCCAACACTGCTGGGTAGTAACCCAACCATTGGGTCAAAACAACCCAATAGCTGCCCATTTTTTCCCCAGCGCTGGGTTGTATTTAACCCAGCATTCATGGACTTTAAAAGACTAAACAGACTAAATAAAAGACTGCAACACACTGACCTTGGGATCTTCTCTCCATCTTCATACAATTCTCCATTAACAGACAAAATATGAGTGTGTTTAACAGAGTGAGAGTGATTTTCTGTTCTCATTCTGACCGACTAGCCAGTCAATCTCTCCTCTCCCATGTCTTTTTTTCCCACAACTATTCAGTACGTTACACTAGAGCATACCAGAGATCCCATGTCATTACACGGGTATGTATTTATTTGCTCATTAGGTTAACATGTCAGGCTACGACTTCGATTCCTCCATAGTGCGGTGAGGGCGGGGGCTGAGCTTGCCCAGTTATGGTGCGCACAGAGGGTTGCCTGATTGCATCATCGCAAAGACAGCGTTCCTGATACTATAAATAGGGTGACGTCACTCGCCCCGCCCCCCGTAGTAGCTAGTTCACGTCCTCCATAAAAAGAGGTGATGCAACGAGCCGGCGACAACTGTAACTTTACCAGCTGAGCGCGAGAACACTCCAGTCGGAGGAGAGCATCACAACACGCGCGTTTATTCAGTCAAAACAAGGTGAGTGACAACGTTGTTTCACTTGTTATTTATGGGGTTCTAGAACACACTGGAAAATGTCTACGCGATGTTCTAATAAATAAACTCAGCCAGTGACTGATTTCGATACAGTTGTGTTTTGGGTCAAGCGATTGTACTTATTATAGCTCCATTTTATATTCATAATGTAGTCTTTTATGCTGTTTATATTTATATAGTTTTTTGTATTTAAGTGTTCTCTTATCATAGTCTAAGTCCTCTAGAATAGTTACAAAACGTGCGGAACTGGGTTGCGGTAACTTATGTTGAAATATTTGGATAACTGATAATTGTATGTGGTTCTGTTGGCGTATCGTTATAGCCGACTGTAAAAAATATTTACGACAATCACATTTACTTGAACTACTCGCATAGAGATTTCATGGTAACCGGATTAGAGTTTATTAAACAGTTAAAGATGATGATTTTACCGGATTATACTGATAAAGATTGTAGACCTGCAATGCATACAAGTAGAACATGTAATTCGAGTAGCTGAATGTAATCGCATAACTTTTAAATAAATAAATGAATAAAATATTTGTCTGATATATTCTATATAAGATTAGTTATATGTAACTTCAATGTATATGCAATCTATATAGACAACTGTTGCCAAACCTAAAAAATACCCTAAAATAACATATTGTGATGATGTTAAAACATTATGTGATGGGCTAGCACAGTGTACGTGTCATTACATTGTATTATTTTAATATACTAACTTATTTGAGCTATTAAAATCTGAAATATAAAATCATTGCAAAATGTAGGCATGTGGTCAAATTGAAGGCTAAATGACTTTAAACATTAAGCTTATGAAAAATTAACTTTCTAGCAACCGTTTATAAATAATAACAGTATAAAGATAGTTTTATATACATAAAACACCATAAGGGTAACAATACACAACAACATTAAAATAATACTATCATTATTTAATTTACTAAACAAAATAAGATTTGGAAATACTCCTTGCGCACTAAATCATAAGGGGATTTATTATATTATTAATATAATAAAATATAAACATTTTAGCAGTATATTTATTGCCTTGTTAAATATGATATTTTATATATCCATAAATTGTGAATAAAAATCTAAATTGTTTATAATAAATCATACATATATGCATATATTGAATAGAATTATATACATTCATGCTTTTTATTTCTGAAATACTTCTTTACATTAATTGTTAAATTACATGTATTGTTTTTAATTATTAATTTTTCAGTGTAGTATTTTTACATTTTTATTACATGACTAACTTTTTACAGGTAACTCAGCAGTCTGGTCATTTTTAGAGAAGGTGGTAGAGTTCGTAACTGACTACAGAAAGTTTACTATGATCCAGTTTCCATATTAAGACCATGATTTAACTCTTGCTTCAAATGTTTTAGATTTCGGAATGATGCTTCAGCATCCTGGTTTGGGTCCCTTGGAGATCAGTGCGTCTGCTTTGGTACCCTGCCTCTCCCCGCCCGGCTCACTCACGCTGGACGACTTCACCAACTTCACTCCATTAGTGAAAGAGGAGCTGCGCTACGCCATCCAGAACAAACGCCTGTCCAACGGCATGAGCACCCTGACCACTGACAGAGCGTGTATGAACACCGAACGCCCCACTGAACTTCCTGTGATGAAGCGGGAGGTGAGAACCACTCATTTACAGTTAGAACATTGAATCAAATGTGATTTCTTGTATTTCACATTAGTTATATTGAGTAACACACATGCAGAAAAGCCATGCTTGCACAATTCACTTGTTCATCCACTTGTGGACCTAATTCAGAATCATTAGGCGGTTTCAGCTTTCATGAAATCAATATTTATTACGCAATGTAGGTATATCTGAACATATCTGATAAATATTGTCATTTCAGGTCACTCCAGAGGAGAGTGAAAGGAGAAAAAGAAGGAGGGAAAGAAACAAAATTGCAGCAGCAAAATGCCGAAACAAGAAAAAAGAGAAAACAGACCATTTACAAAAGGTAATTATATTTATTATATTATATAAGTTTAATTAAAACATTTTTTACATATATTTATATATATATATATTTTATTTTATTTTTTTTAGAATATATTAAAATTATTATTTTTTAATTATTTATTTATTTTATTTATTTATTATACACTCATATGTAGTCTATAAATGGCTTTCCTTTTAATTCAGGAGTCAGAGAAGTTGGAGTCCATCAATGCCGAGTTGAAATCCCAGATTGAGGAGCTGAAGAACCAAAAGCAGCAGCTAGTTTACATGCTCAACCTGCATAGGCCCACCTGTATCGTCCGAGCTCAGAACGGCCAGACCCCCTAGATGAGAGGAAGCTCTTCATCCAGCAAATCAAAGAGACCACCCTGCAAGGTCTGAATCTTACCTCAAGTGGACCAACGCACACCTCAATACCAACTAGCTGTGGCCATCTCTAAATCACAAACTATACAGGCAAGAAGCTAATGGTTCGGCAGTCCTTGCCAAGGAACACTGGAAGGTTCACCCACGTTATAAAGGACTAAACACGGGTGCCTGCCATGATGCCAGTCAAGGTCGGTCTGATGTACACTGAAAGAGACTGTTAAAGCACTAAAGTTTTGAAGGACGTTTGATGCGTTTTTCCTCTTATTTAAATGTGTTCGTAATTGTATGTATGTTTAACATGATATGCTTTTTGTATGCACCAAAGCCTGATGTCATGTTGATGCTAGAACAACATGATTTCATTTATTTATCAGCTTGTTGGTTAAATGAAACCCTGGCGGTGTGTTTGACAGCAAGTACTATTCTAGTGAGAGGAAACAAATGTAGTAATTTGCGTGTATCTTTTTCACTTACTGGCAAGACATACAGGGTGATGAAGTTGTTTAGTTTAGTTACATATTTATCTCTGGCCTCTGCCTTGTTAAGTGTCCACATAACATGCCACATGAAGTATTTCAAGCTGCTACTAATCTCTCAGGACCTGGTCTATATATATATATATATATTACAGGAAGCTCACATTAAATAAACAGATAAAATAACAGGGAAGTCGACACGGAGTGGACTTTGAGACGACGAGGTGTCCCGCACGCTACTTACAAGGAAGTTTCTACTCTTCTTCACCGAAAGCCTGTCTGCTATCACCTCAACCGTATGACTATGTTGTTGTTACAATGCTGTGATCAGGAAGGTCTGCGTTTCCCAGCCTACTGTTAAAAAAAAAAAAAGTGTTTTTGTGCTATTAGCAAGGACATACTTATTTTTTGATGTTGCATTTTTCATATACTGTAGCTGTGTGTTGTTATTGTCTAGATGCACAACCCTCTACACTTCCAGCTAACAAGAAATGTTCTCAGAACTTTGGCTAATGTTCTGGAAATGTTAAGAGCAAATGTCCAGTAACATTAATAGAATGGACATTTATTTGGTGTTAGCACCATCTTGTAATGTCTTTTTTTTCTGAAATGTTTTAGTTGGACTTTGTTACTGCTTACTACTTGTTTCAGAACATTCAAACGTAATGTTCCAGGAATGTTAGCAAATGGTTTAGATCGAGCATGATTTGCCTTAATGTTTTCTCTAACATTTGCATATTTGTTTTTAGTTTATTCGGAAATAACAGAGAGCATTTTAGCCAAATGTTCTTAGAACATATTTTTGTTGGCTGGGCTTGTCCTAAAGAAAAACAAACTTGAAGTAAAGTTCTTATTAATTGTCTAACTATGTTCTTAGATCACGTGTCAAGCAGTTTTAGTGTCACACCATGTTGTTAGTGAAGAAACACACACCACAAGACATCTGATCAGGCCCTGTGACTGTATTTCTTAATATTATAGAAAGGTGTACTAAAGTATAAAATCACTAATTTCTGCTAAACCAAGGAAAACCCCTGATCTTTTCACAAACTTCTCCCTTATGTTTTTGAGCATAGTTTAAATGTATGTTCTGTCATGCACTGAAAGGTTAAGTGACGCAGGTGTCAGGTAGCTTTTTCCTTTTTTTCTTTTTTGTATTTGTTCAAGCTATGCTTTCTATTTGTGGTTAAACCAGAATTCATCAATCACGTCATTGGTGTCCATGTCAAAGTGTTCAGGTGCAATTGCTACCAAAAGTCATGACTGAGAAGATAAATGGCCTGCAACATTCAATGACATATTTATATGACATATGTATGGCTTCATTTTGACTGTTGTTTGTTTTTGATACTTTATTAATAAAAAGCTATACCACTTGCGATTGAGTCATTCTGTGCTGGTTTTATTCAAGTCAGATGTGATTAAATACAACTGAGTCAAGCTGATTACCTCAGATGAGGCAACACCAAAACGTTGTTACTTTTTAAAGTGTACTTGACGTGCTCAAAAACCAGCACCATTTATGGTTGTGCTGAGAAATTTGCGGTAGGGCAAGTCTGCACATGTATAACCTGAGAGACGTGCAGATTGTAACCCTGAGGCTGCTCGAGTTCATCCTGCCAGAGAGCAATGATTCAGCATTTTCTGCTGATTTGAATGATTATTTTGAAGGTGGGTGGATTTCGTACAAGGGAAACGTGTTATTATTATGTTTTGGAACTGATTAAATGTGGGAATTGCATGAGAAGATAATAATCTTAAAAGCTCTCCTGAAATTCCTCGGAAAGAACAAAGCTGCTAAAGAACTCTTAGCGGTGGCGGTACCTGAGTTTTGGTAACTCCCCTTTAGGGGAAAAAAAAGAGGGAAATATTTAGAATTCTGAATAATTGCTACCAAACTCATTGGTTTGCTTTTTAAAACTATTTCATAGTTGACATATTCAAAACTATAAGTATGGTTGTACAGGAACTAAAAGTACCATTTTAACATTCATGAGAACTTTGAGAGGAAATAATTGAACATGACTGGTTTTAGTCGTGATAAAAAAAATACATGCACAAATAGAGACACTGCTTATTGGTTTTCAGTAGAAAGTGTGATTTAATGCAACTTTTCATGGATTTGTTTTTTCTTTTTAAGTTAAAAAAATTGAATTTCTATCAAATGTCATATTGAAAGATATTTGTTTTTTATTGTGACATTTTAAGGGCTACTTTTGCGTACTTTTATATTAAAGTACTTTAATCTTGCCATGAAAATAACCTTTAATCTTAATATGGAACTATACTAACTAACTGACTAAATACATAAATCAACAAACACCTGTTTCCAAGGTTTAAATTCTCCACCAGAGTCAGAGGTGCATTGAATCTTAAATCTTATAGGCATAGACCATCTTTTTGTTGAATTCAACTAAGTTAATAAAACGCTTTATAATCTTTCATTGCATGATGTGCCATCATTGCTTTGTACTCCTCCCTTTCATATGAACCACAATAAAAACAGTCCCTTTTGGACATTTTATTTGCTATATTCTCCAGTTTAGTTTGAACTTGAGTCATTTTGTTAGCACACATCCCTTAAAGTAAAAAAAAAAAACATATTTATGGGGCAATCAAATCCGAGTTGCTGCTCATTGCTTCATCGCTGCTGATGCGGACTGATGTCAGACATGTGATAATAAACTCTCAGAAATGACTCTCGGATAACTTCCACCTCTTTTCTGAAAACATATAGAGCCCATAAACATGAAACACTGTATTATCATCACCGGAAACTAAGCACTCTTTGTTCACATTTGTTTTCCACTCAGTGCAATGAATCACTATTTCTAATTAAAACTATCCAACCAGATACAGATTACACCTTGGAACTAAATGATCAGCATACAGAATATGTGTGTGTGTATGTATGTATATTTTGTATATTAAAGCTTGTAATAAAAACAAGCTTTTATGAAATCTAATCTAAAATATCGATTTAACAAATACCCAGATTCCTAACATCATGACCTGACTTTCACCATAACGCAAGTGCACTTTGCCCTGCCTGAATATGAATCAACATAGTCACGGCCCTTGGCAATAAATGCAATCAGTGGAAACTTCACATTCTGATGCAAGCATTAAAACTGTTGCAATGGAATCTACAGATGTCAAATAGGGTGTTGTTATGCTATTTCAAACATCTATGTCATAAACTTTAAACATTATTGTAATGATTTTAAAGTTTTGATGTAACACATTCATGACTGGACGGTTCTTAACCTGTAAGATCATTGGAATGCCTTACTCATTCAGGAAAAAAATGCATTTTTAATGATGAGTTATTACAAACCTATGCCTATGGAACTTGATTGGCAGGTGTTCATTTAGTCATTACTATTATAATACACTATTAGGGGTTTATTATAATGACAAAAAACCTGGGATTTTTTTTAAATCCAAAATATGATGATATACAGTGCTGCTTGAAAGTTTGTGAACCCTTTAGAATTTTCTATATTTCTGCATAAATATGACCCAAAACATAATTAGATTTTCACACAAATCCTGAAAGTAGACAAAGAGAATCCAGTCAAACAAATGAGAAAAAAATATATACTTTGTCATTTATTTATTGAGAAAAATGATCCGGTGTTAAATATTTGTGAGTGGCAAAAGTATGTGAATCTTTGCTTTCAGTATCTGGTGTGACCCCCTTTTGCAGCAATAGCTGCAAGTAACGTTTCTTGTAACTGCTGATCAGTCCATGCACAACGGCTTGTAGGAATTTTAGCCCATTCCTCAGTACAGAACCATGGAACATTATTGACAGTTTAACAGCTCATGTAGCCATTAGGCTATGTTTAAAAAGACTGGTTTTCCCTCAGCGTGCAAAGGAATGCATTGAATGCATTTAGCGAACAGTCTAGACCCCTTCCTTGCCAGTACAATGGAAATGTCCCTTCTTCTTTTTTTTTTTTTTTTGCTTTGGGGGAGCTCAAGGAAGTGTAGGTTCAATGGGAACTTCAAGGTCCACATTCTTCTTTAAGTTCCTGTAAGGTTTCCAAGAGTTTTGAGATGCGAGGGCAACCACCTACAGTCGCTACCAGGAACTTACAGATCAGGAAGGAAAAGTTACCATAACAGATTTTTTTTTTCTGTTTAAGACACACCCTTAATTTCCCAGTTCACAATGCGTATTTGTATGCTCCTCTATTCAGATTTCAAAACATGTGCACTTTAAAGGCAATGCTAAACAGTTTATGATAATCTTCTCTCCTTCTATTTTCGTGTGTGACAAGAAGAGATATCCGCGATCTCTAGCAAATATCGATGATACTGGTGGTCATATACAAACCGATGGCTTTCATTCAGTGTACATTAGATAATTAAAACTACATTTATTATAAGTATAATTTAAAGCAGTTATGTCTATTTGCAGTAGATGTACATATTATAAATATAATTATTATAAAATATATAGGCCTAGATGTAAACTAAATATAAGGATTATATAAAATACGTCGAAATTTTAAATTTAATGCAAGTTGATTAGTAATGTGTCCACTAGAGGGTATAACAATCAAGCAATTGTGGGTCACAAAACAGAAGACATCATTGGCTACTATATGTACCCTGTAAAAAAAACACACAAAAAAAACAACAACAATAGACACCATCACAAAATGTGTAATGGTTGTACTGGTTATGATGGGAATTGTTTTTATATGATAGGTTTTATTAGAAAGAGTAATGGACCCTGTGGGTTTCTACTGGTAATGGTCACCTTCTATTGTTGGCTTGTTAAAACCATTAAATCCTAACGGAATATGTCCCAAAACACACTACAGAAAACCATTTTTAATGGTTTTAATGGTTAAAAGTTGATTGTTTGTAATGGTATTTGTAGTGGAAACTATTTGAATTTCTGTGATGGTTTCTATTGTTTTTTTTTTAGCAGGGTAAACACACAGAAAGCCAGAATGCTTAAGACACCACTTTTACAACAGAAGGTTTAGAGCTTATCCATTATCCACACATTATTATTACAGTTATAACATAAATAGACGCTGAGTTGCAGGA
This sequence comes from Sinocyclocheilus anshuiensis, assembly GCF_001515605.1. Classification (NCBI taxonomy): domain Eukaryota; kingdom Metazoa; phylum Chordata; class Actinopteri; order Cypriniformes; family Cyprinidae; genus Sinocyclocheilus; species Sinocyclocheilus anshuiensis. The sequence goes on along the minus strand of NW_015556110.1, from coordinate 1,009,502 downwards.
CATGCACTGGACTCTCATTTCCGCTTGTCCTGATGCAGCTAACATTTCATTGATGCAAACGTTGCAGATGTTTTGTAATATTGCACCAAATCAACCAAGGAAACAAAAACATATGTAAACTTTGAAGCAGAGATAACAGTTGCCAATCACGTATGATTTAATTTGTTAAATATGTGTACAGTATCTCACAGAAGTGAGTACACCCCACCGTGCTGCAGCTCAGTTTCAGGGTCTTGGCAATCTTCTTATAGCCTACGCCATCTTTATGTAGAGCAACAATTCTTTTTTTCAGATCCTCAGAGAGTTCTTTGCCATGAGGTGCCATGTTGAACTTCCAGTGACCAGTATGAGAGAGTGAGAGCGATAACACCAAATTTAACACACCTGCTCCCCATTCACACCTGAGACCTTGTAACACTAATGAGTCACATGACACCGGGGAGAGAAAATGGCTAATTGGGCCCAATTTGGACATTTTCACTTAGGGGTGTACTCACTTTTGTGGCCAGCGGTTTAGACATTAATGGCTGTGTGTTGAGTTATTTTGAGGGGACAGCAAATTTACACTGTTATACAAGCTGTACACTCACTACTTTACATTGTAGCAAAGTGTCATTTCTTCAGTGTTGTCACATGAAAAGATATAATAAAATATTTACAAAAATGTGAGGGGTATACTCACTTCTGTGAGATACTGTATATGTATGTATGACTATGAAGCAATGGTTCTCAACATTTTGACTGCAAAATCTCCTTTCATCCAAGATATGTTTATGTACTTCTGATATGTGCTTCTGATGTAATCAAAAATAATGAATTAATAAATTTCTCTCTCTCTCTCTATACTGCTCCAAAATCAAAAATCATCCAAAGAAGACATTTTTACAGGGCTTTGTGGCTGGAAAGTTTATTCTGGTGTTACATTCACAAGTTCTCCCGCACCATACATACCAGAAGACTCGTGTGTACTACTACAAAGCTATGCATTGTTAAAATTGCTATGAAATACAGAACTGCGATTAAAAAACTTGTGTGCTGCATACATTTTGTCAAGCCCCAACTAAAGCAATTTTATTTTCTGTGGAAACTATATGCTTTACACTCAACCCTTTCTGAACAATTGCATTTCTGCTTGAATAAACAATTATAATGAACATACTAAAATTAACTGTTTCATGATCTGTTTTTGTTTTTTTTTTACATTCTCTAACAAGGCTGTATCTCATTGCTAGTTTTACTTGATCTTAGTGCTGCGTTTGATACTATAGATCATGACATACTCATAGATCGATTACAAAACTATACAGGTATTCAAGGGCAGGCTTTAAGATGGTTTAGATCCTACCTGTCCGATCGCTACCACCTTGTTAATTTAAATGGGGAGTCATCTCAATTATCACCAGTAAAATATTCAGTTGCTTTGACACAATCTGTATTGTTAAAAGCGCTATATAAATAAAGGTGACTTGACTTGACTTGACTTGACAGTGCTTTTTGGCTTTAAAGTTTTAAAACGAAAGTCAACAGATTCGTGTTGAGCTCTAGGACTTTTCAGAAGAGAAGAGAAAACTGGAAGAGAAATGTAGAAGTGTGTACCCTGCACTGGTTAGGAAGGTAAGTCCACAGAGGTTTAAGGAAGTGATACATTCAAGAAAAAAATCTGATCACCATCTTACCGCAACCACCCCCAGATATGGTTTCAACACAAATGAGAAAAAAAGTACACATCCGGGTCCTTTTTCTGATTTGGTGACCTAATTTTAATAGAAATTGTATGACTATTTCTATTTGAGTGATTACTGGATTTCAATCTGCATCTGCGTCACAGAGTGAATACACAAGAGTGATTTTAAAAAAAATAATTGTTTATTTTTCTAATACTTACAATACACTCCAACAGCAAAACATGATCAAGCAAGACAGAAAATAACACTAACATTTGAATTAAGCTGCTATGGTTAATAATATTATGCAGACATAAACCTGCTGTCACAGACTTTTGAAACTAACCTCTGGTATTTTGGTCAGATTGGCTCTCATAAAGCAGAAGTCCATTGTCGCATGTCGTTCATTCACAGCCAACTAACTGTGGTATAACAGATGGTTTAGTTAGTGGTTACTGACTCTATCAAAGTAAATAGTGGATGTATTCACATGAGGCGTGACCCTGGGAAAACAAACATATATGACTACAAAGATCCTGTATTCTGAACATAACCTGTTACAATGCAATTTCAAGCATGACTTAATAATTCACTTGTATGTTGACAGAAAACACTGCATACTGAAATCAAAAGCTAATACTTCAGAATAAAAAAAAAATAAAATTGCATGTTGCTAGTATGCATAAATACCTTGCATGTTTACAAGTATACTTAATTTATCCTTAAATGGAAATTCGGACATCATGAGCATCAAATGTAAGCGACTCTATCTAGACATAAACTCTGGTGACATTGTGCCTGTGGACCTTGATGTTGAGGTCATACCACAGTTCAAGACAGGGCACAAAGGCTCATGGGCTTTGAGGGCATCTGTCAAGTGTTGCTGTTCCTCTAACAAAAGCTGGACTTCCTTCCTCAGCAGGCTGTTCTCCTGTTCCAGACATTCATATGCCTGGTTGCAGAACATTTCAGTATGTTAAAAAACCACATCAATCCTATGCATCAATGAGCATTTGATGTATTTTCCAATGTCTGCCCACAATTACCATCATACGTCTTCATGGGGCAAATAATCATTCTACCTGCAAATTTACTGAAAAGTACAAATGCTGAAATCAACATCTTTTATATTCTATATAATGTGCAGCTTGCAAACCTCATGCAACTCATCCGCTCTCTGAGTTTGTCTTTTACGGCTCCTCTGTGCAGCAACTCGGTTCTTTTCTCTTCTTTTCGACCTTTTCTCTTCATCATCAGAGCTCTGAATCACAATCATATGTTATGGTTGTTATGATGTTGTTTCCTGGACATTAATGTGCAGGATTATCTAATTACAACAGAACAAATCACAAACAGTAAACCACAAAATCATTTTGGGTGGCACAAGTCAGAAAGATGAGAATGTATCTGTTATAGAATGCATATTAGTAATTAGGCACATTTTTTATTTTAGGTTATAAACTTATTTTGTAATGAAACAAGAATAAAGAAGCCTCACATACCTCACTCTTTCGAAATAACTGGAAATCTGGAGCATCATTTCGTGTAAAGTTACTTGTCGCACTGAAAAGTGACATGACAGGTGCAAAAGAGCACGAGCACAATAAAGATTTCCGTTCACGAAATTTGATGGAAAATTAAGGCGAACTATTATGTCGTTTTAATTAGCGCATAGTTAGGCATGTTCACACTGTCAGTCAACATCCCTCAGTAACATTTCTTGCAAATGCCTTCGGCGGATGTTCTTTGAAGTCACGTGGTGCTCTCGAAAACTCCAATAACTTCAGGCGGTGCGAGTGTTTTTGTATTTTTAACGCTTTTGGGTCATTCCTAGAAATTACTCTTTTCCATTTTGAAAAGGTGATTTCTGAAAGCTTGCTTTTTTTATTTTTTAATCAGGCAATGAAAGTCCTTATGAGTAAAAACAAGTGGGCTAACGTTAATAGCCTATGGTCGTATATGGTTATGCATCACAAAAGGTAATATGATTGACAGTTTCACAGTTTGGCCATTTCTAGTCTTGCGCTCAGTGATACTATAGTAAGTCTATCAGAAGTAGAATTTAATCCTATCAGAATTTAATCAATCAGTTTACTCAACACATTTTGGCAGTTATAAGATATTGGCCTATATACAAGATATTTGTAAATGTGTTTAGAATTATTATTATTTTTTAATCATTGTTCACTTATGATACAAAAAGGGCCCCGTTAGTCCATGTTTAATTGGCTCATTTGTTTAATAAAAACGTGTTCAGTGCCAGTATTTGGAAACCAATGCTGGTAGACCAACACCTTGTGGTATGAACCTGGACCACATCAGCACAACAGTTCGCTAAAAAAGTAATTTATTGTAATGGAAAAAGAAATTGGTGTAGCACTTATTGTTCATTTTTAACTATATGCAAAGTATTTCTTGAATATTTATTTACATTATATGGGTAAGAATCAACATACAAAACACTTATCTAATAACAGGTGTCAATACAATACTCCCATACTGCCCTTCTCTATTCCCACACAAAATGATACATACACACACAGAGATACACATTAATTTGCATCAGTCATTTGGATGGTTTTTGGAGCAGGTACATAGTCTGCACTGTATTCTGAATCAGACGCAGCTCTTTTGATGGTGGAGGGAAGTCTGTGGTGAAGGTCTGGACAGACGTCTCCTACTGAGCTGCCAAACACTTCACTGTAGATTTCCACCGACTCCACTGAAGGCTGCATGTCAAGTACTTGACGCAAGCCCTCGGCTACCTGCTTCAGACTTTTCAGAGACTGAACAGAATGAAGGAAAATGGGGCATGTTAAGAATAATACATTATTTTTTGTCTATGGTAATGAGACTTTCATCTCACTGGTATACTTAAAATTATTAGAAAATAAAATGGACAAGCATGTAGTACCATGCATTCAAGAAGCACTGTATAAACGTAATTAAAATAGATTTATACCTTCATAACTGTACTGGCTTGTTTGAACATTGCAGGTGCAGCAGCTGATACATTTCTGATGACAGTGTCTGTAAAGAAAATGTTTAAGAGCTAGTAACAAACACTGCGTAAAGCACAGTTGTACAAATTATGCACTTTTGCTAAGAAAAGAAAGGCACACACACCTTGAGCTGGGTCTGGCTTTAGGTCTAGTGGCTTCACTGCCTGTTCATACAAACCCTAAAATAATGGATCAACAGTAAAAAGCATATAAGCCACATACACGCAACAACATTTAGGTCTTCTAAAAAAATCAAACTGAGCTGTTCTCTGAAAAAACACCAAAATATACTGTAGTTTTTAATCCAACAAACACAATAGTGTTTTATTATGACATCTAGTGGCCAGAGGTTGAACAGCTAAAATTTCAAAATCGTAAAAGAATATTATGATATCATATATTGTGACATCTAGTGGCCAGGAGTAGAACATGTACAATTTTAACTAAACTTTTAACTAATTTACTTTGTCCGATAGGTGTTCCCAAAGATAATTAGTTTCAAATATAAATAAAATCCTATAAAGACTAATATCTTTACTAATATTTGAAGTTTGTAATATTATTGTTTCAATAATTGAATACCTGATTTGTTTGTGATTTATACTGTATGTATGGATGAATTAATGAATGGAAATGTGTGTGTGTGTGTGTGTGTGTGTGTGTGTGTGTGTTTATATTTGTGATATATATATATATATATATATATATAAGAGAAAAAAAACATGTCTCACCAGAAGTTTCCTCTCTGCTCTTAATGATCGCACAACCTGGTTGCGTATTTGCTTTGGGTAAGAGTTGCGTTTGCAGGCAGTCTCTACTATTTTCTCATCCAGAATGTCATTTATTGTGCTCTCATAGTCTGAACATACAAAGCAATGGTTAATAATGTCATGGCTTGGGTTTGCAAAAAGTGTAATGATTTCTCTAAAACTGACAGTAACTTACCTTCACAATAATCCTCTGACACCTCGTCCCAGGACAAGCCAGCAATAACTAGATTTTCTTGCACTGTGAATTCAAAGTTCTAAATGATAAAACAGACAAATAAAGTGAATGAAAAAACAAAAACACAGCAACAACAGCAGACGTCGATGTCATAAATAACTCCCATAATTGGTTTCCACAAAAATACCACGGGTAAAACAGATGGTGTTTCTACAGTAAAACCATCGTACACTTAATAAAGACAAAAAATAATTGAACTTGAGATCTCTTTTTTTTTCTACTAGACTTACCACAACCATTTCTTGCAGCAATTTAGCTTTGTCCTCCTCGGAAATGTGGCATTGGCCATCGAGCAACTTTTTAAATAAGTCTTTATACTTTTCAAGCTGTTCACGAACGTGTTTTTTCGACTTGACATTTACTCTAAAATCTGCCCCGCTCTCACGATCTGCCTCCATGACTGCCGCAGCGCTTATTTTTCAAAATAACTCCTGGAAACGGAAGCAGAATGTGTTACAACGAAACAAACCCTGAGAGAAACACTTCAGCGGAAGAAACGTTCCGATCTCCATCGTGAAGACGCCGAACGGACAGAAAATGCCGTAGAGATCATGAAAACAAGTGGTTTAATACGTTTTATTTACAAATTTACACAGAAACGTGCTCAAAATATTTTATATACACTAACATCATAGCTAGAGGGTTTATTGACTGTCACGTCACCTGTCAGCAAATGAGTTTACACAGGTAAGAAATTGCGAAATTCTTATCTTTAAGCCATAAACACAATGTCTTTATGAGCGGATCCATCACCGCTTTGTAAATGTGAGCTAAAGCCTTACAGAAAAACCCCACCTAAACCAGCCTCAGCAGGTTTGCTTGTCTCAACTGGTTTAAGTTGTTTATTTTTTTCAGCAGGTAGTTCAGAGTGATCTTATTGATTTGCACAGTACAGTATTAGTGCAGTATTTATAATAAATTGGGCCACTTTTTGGCCGGATGAAGTTACAATAATAAAATCAAAGACAAATGCTATTATATAATATTAAATGTAAACTGTTGTAGGCTATGTTGTCAGTATCATTGTGTTTATGTAAACTATATGCAGACAAGGGGTTTGTTGCCACACCAAACAGAAATCATCTGCACAGATGTTTACAGAATCTAGTTTATATATTAAGTTATTTTAAATGTTTTTCCCTAGGATATAGATGATGTCCTTTTGAGAGCTAAAAAGGTAAGCTTTTGTCAATCCTAAGAGGACAAATCAATAAAAGCTGACAAGACTCTAATGTTGCAACAATGACCACTTCTGTTTAATTAATGTAATTTTAGGCTGGACTGAAAGCTCTTGTGTCAGTTACAGAGGGAGCCAGTGAGTTTGAGAAAGTTATTCAGCTGTCAAAAACATAAGCTTTGTATGAGAACATTCTCACTGAGGAGTTTGGAATGACAGTGTTCCAGCTGCACACACACCACATATGCTTACACAGCAATGGACACATGCAGCTTTACTAATATTTCATGTTTTTGATATAGCTATCCTGGTTTTGTGTTCCCTTGTTTTGGCATTCATCCCCTTCAAGGATCAGGGCAAGACTTGCATAGTGTCAAGATTCAGGTGAATATAACATAACATGACATAGAAAGATAGGTTTACCATGCTTCATATGCTATATTGTGACCTTTTAGTGCAAAAATATTAGTTTTGTTTTAACAGGACCTGGAGCCATTCATTCCTTTGTTCTAGAAGTACAGAGCTGATATTGTTGCAGTCGGGGAGGTAAAATAAGATATTATCTTTTTTGGACAATTTTCAACAGACACTGCTCAGGATTTTTAGAATATTATATCATTGTTATGTTAAATGAAATGTCCTAACACTTACCAAACAAAAATAAAACATTCAGCTTATTTTGATTACATTGTTTATATACAAATTAGAGAGGTCATTTTAAGGAATGTGAAATTAATGAAGTGAGAAAGTGAGAAAAAGTAAAGAAGTCCTTAGCAAACTTCCAAGGGGTAATCAATATGATTTAAAATGAAAATTAGATTTTAATGTATATTAAAATAGAAAAACATTATTTTACATCATAATAATATTTCACAATATTAATTTTTTATCAAATAAATGCAGCCTTGATGAGCATAAGAAACTCATTTAAAATCATTGTTCTGATCCCAAACTTTTGACTGGTAGTGTGTATATATATATTTTTTTTGTAGAGCTAGAATCTAAATTAATAAAATCTTCTAACTCCATATTTTATCAGGTAGAAATTGTAAAGACATTTTTTTTTTAAATCCTTACAAAGTTATGGAGCCTTCAAATATTGTTATATACAATGGAGGGCCTTGGAATCGAAAAGGTTGAGAACCATTGGTCTGGGGATAATAATAAAAACAAACAAACATGAAAATCGTACAAGACTGGGGAAGCTAGGCCTCACATTTCTAATGTTATTTTAAATCTTGAGTCTCAGTATTGTAGTTCACCTACTTGTTACATAATGTGATCTATTGCTTGCTAATATTTTTTTCTCTTCACAGATTGGTCTTGATTTTACCCCCGGTTTGCAAATACTGCTCAAGAGCGTGATGAGCAGATAAAAGTCTTTATAAAACAACTTGAAATATCTAAAGAACTGGATTTGCCAGTGTGAGTAGCAACATGACTTTCTATTGGAGAGTAACAGGAAATCATTCAAGCAGCTCAGAAATGGTTACATGGTTTGCTACTTTTTACCATTACTTGGCATAGCAACATATATTGTACATCCTGAACTGACTGTTCATTTTGTAGTTTCATTAACGCTCATAATTCAGTCCATTCTTTTATCTTAAAGGAATGTACATTCCCGTTCAGCAGCCAGGGTTACCATAGCCACAATGAAAGAACTAGGTAAGAGATTACAAATCATTATGTCTCTGTGACCTTTTTCAGTCGCAGCTGAATTTCTTGCGTAATTCTACTTTTATGTCTTTAGGGATTAGACAAGCATTATTGCATAATTTTGCCGGCAAGCCATCAGTTGCTATGGAAGTGGTTCAGGCTGGATTCTGCTTCTCCTTTCCGCCTGCTGTCAGCAAAAACGAGCAGGTTGGATAAGGATTCTAATTTAATTACCATTACGCTTGTGTGCCATAAAATCATAGATAAGTATGATAAGTATGCAATAAAGACATGAAGCACATATTAAAGAATGACCCAGTTCCACGTCACATGTCATTCACTTCAAAAATTAGTACATTCTGTACATATGATTGTATGTTTGAACCGGAAATTATGTATTATTTAAACCTATATGGACCTTATGTGACAAACATGAGGTTTGACATAAGTTTTGTTTTCACTACTATAATGATACTGTATTTCAAATACAGAGAGCAAAATTAATCCGACAGATTCCACTGGAACACATTTGCCTCGAGACAGATTCTCCAGCCTTGGGGATTGACAAACATGTAAGTCCTAACCTGTTATTATAATCTGATTTTCTGTACGACTGAGATGTTTGGAAGCTCACTGTCTGTGTTTATCTTCTTATTGCCCTAGGTTAGAAATGAGCCCGGAAACATAATGATCTGCTGTGAATACATTGCAAAGGTTAAGGGAATATCTTCAGACACAGTTATGGAAGTCACAACACAAAATGCCCTTCGATTGTTATCTAAGTTAAAAAGCTAGAATTATTTTTTTTATATAACTGAATTTTGTTAATAAAGAGCTCACTCAGAAAACAAATGGACTTAAAATGAATGTCTAGCGCTTTCAAGCTTTCTGCAAATTTACTGTAAAAGTCTCATAAAAGGATCGATTCGATTAGTGCATGAACCTTTCAGACTGGTTTTGTGAGCTGGATTCAAACTAATTCTCCCTATTAATACATTATTCAAATGTTTTTCATTTGTGTTCCTTTCAGAAGAAAGCCATACAGGTTTTGACATTAAGGGTGATAAATGACATTTGGACAATTTTTTAAATAAAAAATATGAAATGATCCACTGTTTTATTGCCAGATCGCTTCATTACACGTTTATTGCTGTCTGGAGAAAAACATTTACTCTTCACAGAGGTTGATTGCAGTTCCTAACACCTGATGAGTTTTATCTGGAAGGACAAAAAATATCATATTTTACTTTATCATATGTCGTATATAACCTTTAGTAGTTAGAGTTGGAAGTTTCAAACGCAGTTAAAGCTCGTCTTACAGCTGTCTTCAAAGTGTCTTCGCTCGGGATGTCTGGTGTTGTTGTCGCTGTCCAACCAGGAGGAGCGCAGCTCGGGGCGCGCGGTCTGCAGCGCGCTGAAGTCACAGGTTTTCTGGAGGTGACAAAGGAAGTGTTTCCTTTCAGGTAAATTCCAGAACCTACTGGTTGTCTCCACGCGACACCATGTCTCCCTCTGCATATTGAACTCGTACAGTTGGTCTTGCTTTGATTTTGACATTGTTATTAATCATATGTAGGCTACTTGTTAAGTCGAATTAGCATGTGGCCATTTCAGTCCTTAATGTTTAAGCAGCTGTAACCATGGTAACCAGACATGTAGCCTTCCTGTAATGTGTGTCGGTAACAAAGAGTGAAAAATTTAAGGGGGTCTGAATACTTTCCGTACCCACTGTATATATATATATATTGCAGGGTTGCCAGCTCTGTAACAAAACCATCCCAAAGGCCATATCAAAAATAGCCCAAACAGTCCCCGTGGCCCTATCCAAATATCAAAACTCAATGCCACTTCTTACATACCTAAAATGCATATACAGTCAATGTTATGCATTGTACATAATTTCAACTCGAAAATCACCAGTAGTAACAGAAGCTCACAGGCCGCTCCCTCACAAAAAAACTCATAATCTAGCGCAGTATTATCATTGGTATAATATAAAATATTTAGATACACCCATGTCAAACCTTTAAACCGCGGGGGAAAAAACAACCCGCGGCAACAGTTTACATGTAGCCCAATTCCGCGGGAAAACCGCGAACTTGGCAACACTGATATACTGTATCATTGCAGGTGTTAAAAACAATTTGACCTATTTTTCAGAATTCACCAGTAATTAGGGCGTCGTCGTTGGCTGAATGTTTTTGAACGGACACCTAGACATGAAGAAATAATGTATTAACGTAATTTTAAGATTATTAGGCCTACCCTTAGTCATATTGTATCAACAATATTTTAATGATATGAATTAAAAAAGCAAAAACATTCACTATCCCTAAACATATCCTCTGGCCAAAACTCAGTAGCCTGTAGATTAAAGTATAACTTTAATCATTAACTTAAAGGCTTTTTTACTGTTAAAAATAGGTTTGTCAGTGGAATGAATTCAACACGATTGATGTTATGGTTTCTAACATGTCTTTAAAAAGCAGCATTACTGAAACAGCTTTGTCAAATTCAGTACATGTCTTTAAAAATGGCATTGAACATTATGTAATCTAGCCTGTTTTACACTGTCATGTTAGCTTTGACAGACTATGTTTGTAAAAGACTCCCACATTCCACCAAGCCCAGACTGAACCTAGCCTACACTGATATCACCTTGACCTTTATGCTATTTTAATAATACGGAATAAAGAAAAAATAATGTGTTTTATTCACTGCCACAAGAACAAGAGGCATTACTTAGTCGCAGAACATTATTAGCTGCAAAAGTGACAATTTTTACAGCGTTTTCAGTGCTTGTTTTCAGATTGTTCCAGAATGTTAATGTATAATTTAAAGTTTGTGTATAATTTATAAAATGTAAAACAATTTGGATTGAACAAAACCTATTTAATCCATCCGGTCACAAAGGTTTTAATTTATAAAGCTCTAAAAACCTTACTGACTGATGTTTTAGTGCACTTCCTGCAAATATGGAAAAAAATAAAGGGTCTCAATTAAATATGTGCAGTTTCACATGGTTAGTGCAAATTGTCACATGACCAAAGCAGTTTAATTCCTGTTGGCACCTTGAGAAGATGATGGCTACATCAAAGCTCCAAAACAAAATGGTTAGTAAAGTATGTTAACATAAAGATATGACAAAGATTTTTGGTACACATTATCTTTAAGGTGTCTAGTATTAATATATGAATTCACATATATTCAGTTTTGTTGAGTGTGGTCATAGAATGAGTAAACATCTTGATGGTCACAATAATAACAGTGAATTTAGGTATACAATATAAATCCAATTGCAGTTGTTAGTGAAGATTGCACTAAAATGTTGCAATGGCAAAATATTGCACTAAATTAAAAGTTTAAATGTTACAAATAAGTTACAATATTGATGTTGTAATACTGGTAGCACTAATAGGCTATAAAAAATGTATGATTTTGTTACAAAAAAGTAATGTTACAAAAAATACAACGTTGATGGGTGTATTTTTGTCTTTTATCTCAATATTCCTATCCATGTTGTATAAGTTTAAAAAAAAAAAAAGCATAATAGTAACCCTAGAATGTGATCAAACAGTTTAAAATAGCTGGGCTAAGATATATAACATTTTTTATGACTGCAGAAATATTCAGTATACACATTATCCACCGGACACAATTGTGACCGACCATAAAACACATTTTTTCACACACTGAAAAAAAAAAAACATTTGGATAATTTCAAAGGGTTACTAATGACATATAATTTGGTTATTTTCATGTCTGGGAAAAATTGGGATTAAACGGGTTAAGATAGGCTACCGCTTCATATGTAGCCTATAACGTTATGGGAAAGAAAAAAAATTTGCGTAAAACGCCATTCAATGCAGCTCGCATTTTTCATAGTCTACTTTAGCAGTGTAGATGTGCTGTAGAAGCTCTGTAGGGAGATGGGCTACTGTCTGTAGGGCTCGCTCGTCTACTTGCCCCGCCCCATCTGCAATCTCATTGGTCCTCGCCGAGCATATAAACCCACTTACTGTATTGATCAGGGTGAGCAAATCCGAGGAGGATGTGCGCATCATGCCATCAAGCCGGTGGTAGTGATCGGGAACGTGGCTATTATTATTACAGCGTTATTATCAAGTGGAGCATCTGAAAACGTCATCATTATCTGTTTATCTCATACGCTTACCGCTCCAGGAAGAGAATTAGGCTACACATCTAGTCCAACATGAAATAAACTAGAATCGTTTATGTCTAAGTGAAGGGGTTTATTTTGCCGAAATGGTGGCAGGTGAGTTTCTTCAGGAGCAGCATGTTCTGCCCGACAGCACAACTGACGGCGCTGTCACTGAAGGAGATACAGACGAGGACAGCGGCTACAAGGAGCTTTCCGATGGACCGATCCATATAACGCTGGATCCGAGGGCGTTGGAACAGGAGCTTCCACCTCCGGACGAAAAAGAGACGATGCTGCCCGGCGAACAGAATAACGAAGCCCTGGAGACGAGACTCTACTGGAGGCGGTTTGCCGTTCTCGCGGTGTTCAGCCTCTATTCGCTCGTCAACGCCTTTCAGTGGATCCAGTACAGCATCATTACCAACATCTTCATGGACTATTATAATGTATCAAGCATCGCGATTGACTGGCTCTCCGTGGTCTATATGGTCGCTTATGTGCCTTTAATCTTCCCTGCGACGTGGCTGTTGGATAAGAAGGGGCTGCGGATGACGGCGTTGTTAGGGGCCGGACTGAATTCCCTGGGCGCGTGGGTAAAGTGCGCCAGCGTGGGGCCAGGCCTGTTCTGGGTCACCATGACCGCCCAGATCATATGCTCTGTGGCTCAGGTGTTCATCCTCGGCCTCCCCTCCAGAATCGCGTCGGTTTGGTTCGGCCCGAGAGAAGTTTCCACGGCCTGTGCCACAGCGGTGTTGGGCAACCAGGTGTGGCTTGTAAATGATATGCCATTAACGATTAATTTGGTTAAATAGTACTCGACATTTGACATATTACCAATGCCACTTGCTTTTGTATTTAAAATTACGTACAGCTGAAGTCAGGTCAACATTATTAATAATTTCACGTTATGTTGTTTGTAGCATTTTCCCTTGTAAAAAAAAATACAATGATTTCATAAAAATATAGTTTCCACTAAAATAAAAGCTGGAAAATCCAGCTGGATTCAAACTGGACTTTTGCTCTAAACAGGTATTTTAAGCATTCAGCTGGTTCAAGCTGATAGTCAATTTTTATTTTATATTATTTTGTAATTATTTCAATAGCGCGACAATGTATATCATCAGTTTTTATTAGTAAAAATAATTTTATTATAACATTATTTTAAGAGACAGTCAAGATACAACATTATTTTATAATAAAATATATTATGAGATAGACAAGATAATCTTTCATTAATGTTTCACATTAATAATTTTAGTACTTCAGAAGATAGAGAAGATAGTTTATTGTCAACTTTTTCTTATAAAATAACTTTATTATTTTAAAATTATTTTAAAGGTACAGTTCGTCAAAAATGCTAATTGCCATTCCAAACCTGTATGACTTTCTCTCACTCTTTTGTGGAACACAATAGGAGATATTTGAAAGAATATTGGTAACAAAGCAGTTTCGGTTTCCATTGATTATTGTATGTTATTATTTTGGCGGGAACTATGGTAACCATGGTACATTTTTTTAAGGGTGCTAAGCATTTAAATGAACAGTAATATGAACACTATAACACTGTAACACTATAACTTGAAGTGTGACCTTAAGTATTTAACAGTGTGTATTTATCATTCTTAAAGTGTCTAGTGATTTATTATTGTTTTATATACTGATTTGTTTATTAAAACTGTGTAATATATTTCTTTTTCAGCTTGGTGTAGCCATCGGTTTCCTGCTCCCACCTGTACTGGTTCCCAACACAGCCGACGACAAAGATCTCATGGGCCACAACATCAGCATAATGTTCTATGGAACAGCTGGAGTTTCAACTCTGCTCTTCCTTCTAACAATATTTGGTAAAAACTAGTATCTACATTTCACATTGTTAGAACTTTTTTCCAGCAGTTGAGAGAAAGAGGCAGAGCATAAAGAAATAATTGCAACTGATGCATGTAATAATGCAAATCATGCAATACAGCCTTTTCTCATACAGTCTTCTGCATGCTTTTATGCCATTATAGTTTACAATACACAACCAAGTTGCAACTAGTTGACTTAGAAACATCTTGCACAAAATCTTTGCATATAATGATGTGTCATCTGTCATCAGAACATGGAAAAGAGCTGTTTTATAAACATAGACAAGAGATTTGTATGCAAGAGTGATTCATATTTTAAAGAGTATCAAAACGAATACAAGTACGTTAACCCCTCTTAACAGCTGTAGACATGTTCAGTAGTAGAAGTTCATGTGTGTCTCTCCCATTCGTTTTCTCAGTCATTAAGGACAGACCTCCACTCCCACCCAGCAAAGCACAAGCTGTTCTCTCCACCGGTCCAGCTGAAGACTATTCATACAAGAAATCAATCATCAACCTCTTCAAGAACAAGCCCTTCATTCTGCTCCTCATCAGCTATGGTGAGAAAGACAATTATTTAATGCAAAATTAAAATTCTGTCATCCTTTACACTCATTCTTAAAACTGTATGGCTTTCTTCTGTGGAACAGAAAAGCAAATTTATTTATTTGAATAATTGTATGTATTTAATTATAATAAATGTAATTTTTAGATAATTTTATATATGTTTATATTTTATTTTTGCTTGTGGCAATAATGAATAATTAAAACCTTATTTATTAATTATTTTAATTTTAATTTTAGGGTTAACTGTTCCTTTAATCTCATCTTAATATGTTCCCGGTGCTTTTATTCACACACTATACACCATTTATTATGAGATGGTTAGTTATTTTGTCATGTATAGGACTTATAAACTTTATTATTAACTTTAACTTTTTAACAGTAATTATACAGTATCAGCCTTTTCTAATGCTACAATTTCTTTTTCATTCTATAGAAAGTTCTGCACTTCAGTAAAGATTGTCAAATCTTTTTTTTTTTCAACATCATTTATAAAATATTTGATATTGTTTTTAGGCATCATGACCGGATCATTCTACTCTGTATCTACACTTCTCAATCAAATGATAATTACTCATTATCCGGTAAGTGACTTTTGATAAACTCGGCATGAAAATGCCACGTGCATGTGTGTAGGAGTCTTTCTGCGTCCGTCTCAGGCGCACTTTTTGAAGTGTTTACCGGGAATGGGCGGCTGGTCACCGCTTTATTGTCCAGGCTCTTGCAGTTCATTAGCCGCTTTTCATTCATGCCTGCTACTCATGACAGAATCCAAATGAAAAGACAAGCACTGTGTACATTCCCAAGTTTGATGTGTCCGAATGTTCTGCAGGCTTAAGTTTAGTGACCACACACCATGTGATATTTCTTACCGCGCATAACACTTCCATATCTGGTTGTGAGGTCCATTTGAAAGACCTGTCCCTAACAAAACATTGAAAGTTAGTCAAAAGTGTTGTAGACCAGGCTCAGAATACATTCTGGGCTCGCTTGCAACAAAACCCCTTAAGCTATAAATACCCTTAGTTGTAATTCTAAACAAATGATCGCTAAGGGTTTTCTTGACTTAAAGGGGTTTGTTGCAACCAACTACTGGTTAACAAACTGAAGGCCTGTTGAAATATATAGTTCAGTCATGAAACTTTAGATGGCGCATTCTGACGGGGTGTTAACGTAACTGATGATATTCAGAGAGTTAAACGACTTGGCACAAGCTGATTGGTTCATGCTGCATATGCAGCCAATGAGCTTACTGCCTTGCATTTATATGGCTGGCTAGCATTCACTTGAGATTCCTGCAGCGCGCTTTCAGAGTTCTCTGAAACCCTCCACCTTCCCCAGCTCCACCTGTATAGATCTGCTACGGGGTTATTTTATATGCTATTTGTGCAGCAGCAGTATGTCTTAAATACTCATGGCACCGTATCGCCATATGCATTGGCAGTAGCAAGTTCCTGTACTTGCTTGCAGCAGCAGCAATAATCTACAACTACAGCAATAACCAACAGCAGCAGCAGCGTAGCAGATCTGTTCCGCCAAGACCAAATACATTAACATTGTCATATCCATCACCATGCTAAAATGTTCAGAGAGTTGTCATGATTGAACTTGCTTTTGTGAGCTTTTAATCCCAAAATCCTGAGATCAAAGCTCGCTTGAGGACAGTATTACATTTACATTTACATTTATTAATTGAGCAGACGCTTTTATCCAAAGCGACTTACTATTTGGGGAATACATGAAGCGATTAATCTTAAAGAGGCATATAGACACAGGAAGTGCTCGTAATTACTAGCATGATTGAAATGCTAATTTAAACTCTTAAAAACTCTTTCTTTAGGGTGAAGAGCTAAACACAGGGAGAATCGGCTTGACTTTGGTGGTGGCTGGAATGTTTGGCTCAATACTGTGTGGAATCTGGTTGGATCGTACTAAAACCTATAAGTATGTATATCTGGCAAACCGAATATTATTTTCCTCAGATATTTAGATTTTAATTGAATTTAAATGGCTTTAAAGTATTTAGCTCTGGCACTCATATTAGTGTCAGATTTTGATTATTAGCAGCTAATCTTTTAATCTTAATCTAAAATTTCTCTTTTTAAGACGTGGTCCCATTTTGGCAAAATATTGTGGACAAACAAGGTCCGTTTTTATTGTCAATAGTTCAGTGATGTATGAGGCGCAGTTCACACACAAGTCTCTTTCAAACCAGCTTTCGTTTGGTCAATTCTTTTGGTAAATTTGTGTGACCAACTAGAACTCTTTGCGAAATCCCCATGCTCATGAGAAATTCCAGATTATTATTGAAAGAACAATGATAAATGTGACCACACATTTACTCATTTTTAATAGGATTAACCCTCATCACTTAATTTTATGCATTTACTGTTTATTTATCAGATCTGAGAAAAGCAGCATGTCAGTTTTTAATTTTTCCTCTCGTTCTTTAGATTGACTACATTGATCGTCTACGTCCTGTCCTTCATTGGAATGGTGGTGTTCACATTCACGCTGAACTTGGAAAATCTGCTTGTTATCTTTTTTACTGCTGGTGTCCTAGGGTAAGCCTGCTACTAGAGTTCAACTTGTGTACCTGTTACTATCATTTCTGAAATTAGTATCTTGATTCATAAGTCCAGACAGGTCACTGTTCCTTTGTTCTCTTACCACACACAGTTTGTATATACATACTCTTTTATATATATGTATTTGTTTGTATTTTATATAATTATACTATATTATCATATATTATTAACATATTGTGTTATATATTATACTTTTATATTACATACACTAAAAGAATGTATATTATATATATTCAGAAAATTACTTCTAAAGAAATTAATACTTTTATTCAGCAAGGATAAATTCATTTGATCAAAAGTGACAGTAAAAATATTTGTCACAAAAGCTATATTTAAGATAAATTAAAACAATCTATTTCAAGTAAACTCCATTTTTTGAACGTTCTATTTATCAAATAGATACATATCAAATATATATAAATTATATAATATTATTAACACACACACACACATATATATACAGTGTGTGTGTATATATATATATATATATATATATATAATATTTTATTTTAATATTTATTGATCAAAAACAAGTGTTTTAGGACATTTTTGTGAACAACCCAGTGGCACAGTTGTGTGTGTAAAAACAGCAGAAGTGGTCACTGGTCAGGTTTTGCTTCCCCATTGTTGTGTGATTCACTTAAACATGTTTGTACATGTCGTACGTTAACTTCTCACATTCAAATAGTTTTCACTGCCAGGTAGGTGTATTTGACTCATGTTACTACTGTTCTTTTCTAAAGGTTTTTTATGACCGGTTACCTTCCCATTGGCTTTGAATTTGGCGTCGAAATCACATACCCTGAGTCGGAGGGCACATCATCTGGTCTTCTTAATGCATTTGCACAGGTATGTAGGACCAGCTCATTCCTGACTTGTTTCATTTTTGCAATAAGCTTTCAGTTGATCATTTCCATACGCCATGGTAACCACTTTCAATTTGAACAGCCTGGTAAGATGCACACCCACATTAAAATTTATATACTTAGTTCTTCAGCATTTCCTCTATGTATCCTCTAATATGTTGAAGAACAGGTTTAGAGTCTTCTTGAATAAGTCATTGTTACTTGCATATTTTTGCCTCATACTCTACTGTCTTTAATTTTAGGTGTTCGGCATCATTTTTACTCTCATCCAAGGGCAGCTTACCACAGACTATGGCCCACTCAGCGGAAACATGTTCTTGTGTGCTTGGATCCTCCTTGGCATTGTTCTAACAGGTTAATTTTCCTATTTACAGGCCTTTCTCTCATTAATCAGTAGTGTTACTGAAGAGCATTGAGAAACTTCTGTGTTGTTTTTACAGCTCTGATTAAATCAGACCTCAAAAGACACGGCGTCAACGTGAGCAACATAAACAAAGGACAAGCAGTAAGTTAATCTGATTTTAATTTCCAGTGTTGCCTCTCATCACTTTTGTGAACTAAACATGCCAAACACCAAGAGGCTCAACCGTGCTAATCTTGATAATATGAAGTGGAAGATATCTCAGTACATTTATAATCAGTTAAGAGAAAGATCAAAGTCAAAAAGGACAAAAGCCATGCTGTGTGTCTGAGAAAACTGGCCAAACTAATCTATTAAAAATGTAATAGAACATTGCTACAGGGAAAACAGGCATTTTGCCTAGCAATAATAGAGTAAAATGTAATGTTAACGAACTGGATTCCTTTATATATATATATATATATATATATACAGGTGCATCTCAATAAAAAGAACCAAAGACTTAAACTACTTCAGTCTGTGTGCATTGAATTTATTTAATACACGAGTTTCACAATTTGAGTTGAATTACTGAAATAAATGAACTTTTCCATGACATTCTAATTTATTGAGATGCACCTGTATATATACACACACACATTTTAAAATTTTTTTTTTTTTTTTTAGAAAACAATTGTAATATAAAACCACACACATCATATTTTATGGTCAATGCACACTACCATTCAAAAGTTTGGTTTCAGTATGATTTCTTTAAAGAAATTAATGTTTATTCCGCAACTTTTATTCAGGCATTTATAATGTTACAAACATTTCCATTTCAAATAAATGCTGTGCTTTTAAACTTTCTATTCATCAAAGAATCTTGGAAAAATTAATTGTGGTTTTCACAAAAATGTTATGCAGCACAACTGTTTCAACACTGATAATAAAAACAAATGTTTTACCAATTCAGCTTATTAGAATCATTTCTGAAGGATGAGACTGGAGTAATGGCTGCTTAAAATTCAACTTTGTCATCACAGGAATAAATTATATTTAAAAATATATTACTATAGAAAACAGTTGTTTTAAATTGTATTAATATTTCACAAGATTATACATTTTACAGTAGTTTGATCAAATACATGCAGCCTTGGTGAGCATAGGAGATTTCTTTCAAAAACATGAATAAATCTCACCGACCCCAAACCTTTAAACGGTAGTGTATTATTTGGCCTTCAGTAGCCTGATGTTCAAGATCATCGTTTTTGTCAATTAATTGCCATCTTTAGGGAAATGAAAAAGAGTTGCAGATCTTAATTGAACACATATTTGTCTCTCCTGAAGGTTCCCACTGAGCTGCCTTCTGAAAAAGCGTCCAGTGACGTCAAGCTGGAGTCTTCTAGCTTACCTCATGAGACTTCAATTTAAGTCTTAAACATCTCCAACAGCACATCAGACATCACAACCGATCACAGACTCTCCTGAGATGACTTGAAATCTCCTTATTTTGCTGTAATGTTGATGTTATAAAGAACTTTCATTGAAAACGGACAGTGATAATTGTTCACAAATATGCTGTGAATTCATTTCTCCAAATCTAGGCTGAAATGTGTACATACAATCGGTCTCAAAATTATACATGCATGATGATACTTTCTACTTTATTTCAAGAATCGTGGACCAAATATTAGGTATTTAACAGGGCTTGTAATGGCCATATGCACAATCCTGTTAGTGTGTCTGGAGCAGCATGTTTGTTTGCTTCGTCTCAAAGGACCTTTCTGATTGTGTGCTACTGTGAAGCAATGTTGTTTATTTCTCACATCTGCTGTTGCATTGCAGGACATCAACATGTAATAGTTCCACAAAGGCCATAAATTCCCATTTTATTTATTGAGGATGACGAAGATT
Source organism: Sinocyclocheilus anshuiensis (assembly GCF_001515605.1). NCBI lineage: Eukaryota > Metazoa > Chordata > Actinopteri > Cypriniformes > Cyprinidae > Sinocyclocheilus > Sinocyclocheilus anshuiensis. The sequence goes on along the minus strand of NW_015556110.1, from coordinate 988,711 downwards.
GCCCATGCGTTAAATGAAGAGTGTTCTATAAACCGAAAAGGCTTATTATGTCAACTGTAGTGCATGGGTAAACATAAGTGAGTGCTATTCCCTTACCATGATGAGACTGACGTCATTTCAAGTGCTTACACAGTCATTGCAAGATAAAATCAAATGTCGTGTAGTGCTTTTTTGACCTGAAAAACATACTTGTTTAGACTTTTCTGGAGAGCACAACTCAATCTGACAGCATTTGTATCGCATTAAAGGAATGCGATCCATTTACAAGAGTGTGTCGCTGACGGGCCTAGTGAGGTTTTATGAAAATGTCATACCTCAGATGTGTGGTAGAAAGAAGCACTGTTATTTTATAAGCCTAGGTTTGCCTTTTATGAACTAATTTTTGTATTTTAGATGCATATTTATTGGAAAGATTGCTTTTTAAGAATTTTTATTGTATTTATTAATTTTTGTTTCAATTTCTACTGTTTCTACTTAGTAATATACTTGTCGGTTAATGAAGGCAGCTGTGTAAACTTGGGTTTCATTGTCACAAATGATGCTGGGAAATTCACTGTAGAGTAAAACTCTGTGCAAGAACTCATTAGCATTACACTCTGAACACTGGAGGTGTAGAAGTGTCTCATGTTTCCATCATTGCTGTTGTAAAATAATAAAAAGAATATTGCTAAAATTCAATTATGCAGTTTGTTGATTAAAAAAAAAAAAATACTGAACCAATAAAATGTTAAATAATACAGATGGAAATATATTGCAAATATTTGTAATATACAAGGGTTTTCATGTGATCATTATTATCATTCTCATGTGACATACCCCCATCCTAACATTTACAATGCCATCTATGGAGTTTCTTATAGAGACCCAATTCATACAGTGAGAAATTAACATCATGAATGTATAAAATATTATTATAAAACCGATAGTTCCGGTCCTTGATTCTTATTGGCTGAGCCACATTCGAAGCTGTTGTAAATTACTCCTTTGTTTACGTTTGTGTGTTGCTTGGCAACCACTTTGTTGCAACCACAACTGTCTGATTCTGAGGAACTACATTGATTGGTGGAAGAATAATGTTTTTATTAAAGGGTTAGTTCACCCAAAAATGAAAATTAGCTTGTGTTTTACTCACCCTCGAGGCATCCTAGGTGTATATGACGTTCTTCTTTCAGACGAATCCAGTCGGAGTTATATTAAAAATCGTCCTGGCTGTTCCAAGCTCTATCATTGCAGTCAGCGGGTGTTGCAGTTGAACAGTCCACAAGTCCTCAAATAAAGTGCACGCATTCATAAAACGTGCCTCACACGGCTCCGGGGGTGAATAAAGGCCTCCTGTAGCGAATCCATGTGAATTTATAACAGCTAAGGGGGTTTTAGGCACTCCGTTTCGCTTGGTGCCTAACAATGCCCCTTAGCTGTTATAAATTCACTATAAACCACGCTTCTTGGGGCTTATTGCTTTATTCTAACAATTCATGGATTCTATTACGTTTTTTTCTTCCCATGTTTTTTCTACTCATTATAGTAGTGCAAGTTAAGATTTATTATTTATTAATTTTGATATTTACACTGTTTTTCTCTAAACATTCTCAAAGGCCCACTACCACTCTATTGGAGCCAGTTGAAAACATCTAAATATTTAATAAGATTTCTTGAAAGAAGTTTTAGAAAGTAAATAAATCTGTATTCAATTATTATGATGAAGTCGAACATAAAATTTGTGATTAGTAGGCCTATAAAGTTTACAGGAAAAGCAGGCTGAATGAAATGCAAACCTCTAGAAGGGTTGGAGCGGGTTTACAGTTAGAACTCTAGCGCCCTCTAGTGATCATACAGGACAGCTATAATTTATCACTTCGCTTTAGATGTGTTTTATCGAAACAGCTCTTGTTTGGGTCTTTTGAACTTCACATTAAAGGGAGAGCAGAAGCTAAAAGCATTCTAAAATGATTGGGTGAGGAATATCTTCTGCACAATCTCTCATTTCAGACACCTAGAGGAGATAAAAATTACAGCCAGGATTTAGAAACATATAATGTACTAGGCTATATTTAATGTTTATAAATATTTATAATATTTTATAAATAAAATCAAAAATAATCACAGCTGATGAATTTAGCACATATATATATATATATATATATATATATCCTGTATGGTTCAAGTCTCGAAGTCTCTGCTAATGAGCTGATGAGTGGGTTCAGGTGTGCTCTATAGAGGAAACATCCAAAATATGCAGCACTGGTAGATGATTAATTCTGCTCATATACATTCTGCTGGAGATGGGAGATATCTGAAAGATGCTTCTGTGTCTGAACAGGAGGTTGTTACATACCACCACTACTCATATGAGGGCAACAGGAATAAAATATTGAATGAAATTTTCTTATGGAATTGTAATTAAATATAAGCTAATTCCATCCCATCCATATGTTTTAGACACTATTTGTATTTCTTCTTTTTTGGTAGAACCACACTCTGAGTTAGGGTTAATATAGTTAATTAAAACCTTAAAAATGCATTTCTGTCACTTGAAATAAAATAAAAATAAATAAATAAATATATAAAAACGTTTTTATTTAAGCTAGTTTTCAAGGAAACATTTTTCATTTTCATTCAGTATAACTTAATATCCTAAAATAACTAAACATTGCAATACAAATGACTTAAAACGATATAGACACATTCAAAAACTAATTAATACTAAAGCTTTAACTAAAATGTAAAAAATAAATAAAAACTAATTCAAAATATGAATAAAAACCATAACAGTATCTCAATGATACTAAAATAACACTCCTATGAGTTTTACTTTCATGCGTTTTGAGGCCATTTTGAACAAAAAGAATGAAAAGGTGCAATAATTATTTTACTTATTAGAAAACTATATGGTCTTGATTTGACACACTTAAAGTGATTTGACATCTTTAAATGCACATTTTAAAAGCTCACAAAAAAAAACCCTGCTGGATACACAACGAACGTTCACGCCCATTTCCGCCATTTTGACCAATCACAGGCGGATCTATTGCCCTTATATGGAATTGAACCCGCCTCGCTTTGTTGCTTCGTCCAATGAAAAGCTGGGAGAGCGTGGTTGGCTGTAGTTTATGGTGATACAATAACAGTATCAAAAAACGTTAGAGTGAATGACCATTTGAGACCGTCAGTGAAAGCGGTTACACGCCTACTCGGAAAAGCAGATCATTCATTAATACTCTACAGTCAGGTGTTAAATGATTCTACCGTAGATTATTTAGCCCGCAATCCCTCCGCAGTATTCAGACGCCTCCTCAGTGTTTTTAGCGAAAGATGAAGTAGTTTCTGTGGCACAACTACAGAATGCGGTTTACTGGGAACATATATGACCATTTCTGAGCTGAAGCACACTCAGCCATAGTTTGCTACAGAAATGGTATCGCTGAGCATTTTCCTGCCTCTGAATCTTTTTCAAATCACCTGATTTTCTTACACTTGAGCAGGACCGAGTGGTTTTGGCACATTAGTATGCATGTTCGAGGCGCGACATGTCTTTGTGCATGAATGCTGGGCAGTCATAACTGATCTGTGGAAAAACAAGGGGAAACTCCCCCTCGGAAGACTTCTGAACAATGACCGGACCAAGCGCCACCAGCAGCGGCTCAACGGCCAAGACCAGCAGACACGGTCGGTCCAAGAGCACCAGTACCTACTGTCACACTACCGGTCTGGCGGCTGAATCCACCTCATCCACTGCCGCAAACAACACCGGCAGGTCTTCCGGCGAGGAAGAGGAGAAAGACGGCGAGGTCCCGTTTTTCGTGAACAGGACGGGCTTTCCCATAGACACTGTCACCTGGGAGAGAATGTGGTCACACGTCACCAAAGTTCATCCTGATGGACAGGAGATGGTGGATAGAATACGAAATGCAACACACCTCTCTAAAGTAAGTGGAAAGTAATAGATTATTTATGTAGACTCATTTAAATATCTCAAAACTCAAAGTCCAGTGAGCTGCCTGTTTAGACAACATTTTTTGGCGTCATATAGATGTGATGATATGTCTTGAAATATTTGAGACCCCAAAATGTTATCTTGTTAGGAAGCTCATGATGCCTATGTGATACGATACACAAAATGTTGATAGGCAGTTTAACGCTAGTTATATAATAATCCCCCAAATGCTGGTACCCTAAAAATGCTTAAATGTCTAGGCAGGCAACGTATTTATAAAATGCCCAAAAAGCTTTCTTGTTTGACAAGTTACTAGGTTTTAAGTGACAGCCACTGAATGTGTGTTTGTACAGATGTCAGTTGATAATGGATATAAAAATGCAGAATGGTCATATGGTATTATCATGTTTCTGGTCATCTTTTAAGTCCAGTAGTTTATAAATATAATACTTTTTTTTCCCTTGGTATATATATGAAGTTTTTTTTTATAGGTAATGCCATCTGATACATCACTGTTTTTTTTTTGTCAAAATAATGTTTGACATAGTACTATCTAAAAGTTTGGGGTCATTTTTTTTTAAAGGGGTCATATGATGCGATTTCAAGTTTTCCTTCTGTTGCCCTTTCGGGCTTGAACTGATGGTAAAACTAATGACATTATTAACTGTCTTGATAATTACTTTGAAAGCTGACGCTCGCGATTATGGTAAGGGATGTTACATTTCCGATGCGTGCTTGTGGTGTTCGGGCAATCACAATGCACTGGGTCAGCTGGCCAATCAGAGCAGACTGCGCTTGTCAAAGGAGGGGGCTTTGTTGAAAACGACGTGTTTGAGAGAGGCGGGGCATAGAGGACCTACAATAATGTACAGTATTTGAAAAATAATGTGTTTTTTGAACATTAAAGCATGTCAACATATTCTGTTACACCAAATAAACAAAATAATGATCTTTAAAATAGCATCATATGACCCCATTTAAAGAAATTAACACTTTTATTCAGCAAGAATGTGTTTAATTGATTGTAAGTGACAGTAATGGCATTTATAATGTTGCAAAAGATTTTTATTTCAAATAAATGCTGTTCTTTTGGATTTTTCTATTCATGAAATAATCCTGAAATGTTTTTTTCACAGTTTCGCACAACTATTTTCAACATTGATAATAATAATAACAATAAATGTTTCTTGAGCAGCAAATAAGCATATTAGAATGCTTTCTGAAGGATCATGTGACACTGAAGACTGGTGTAATGGCTGCTAAATATTGAGCTTTGCAATCACAGTAATAAATCACATTTTAAAATATTCTAAAATAGAAAATGTATATTTTAAATTGTAATAATAGTTTAAAATATTATTATTATTATTATTTTTTTTTTTTACCATATTTTGATCAAATAAATGCAGCCTTAGTGAGCATAACATATTTCTTTCAAAAACACACACAAAAAACTTTTGAACCTCAAAATTGGCCTATATATGAAACAGGACACATTCACAGGAATAGTGTTTATATATAAATAGCATCTCACAAACTGCCATTTGTGTGACCCAGTTTCCACCAAGAGGAAGTGTAGACTGTGTGACATGTGAGTGGATTTACTCATCCATGTGTTTTCCAACAGTCACATTGTCCCTTCTCATAATTTGATTACAAACCAGGCAAATGAGAGATCTGATCCAACCAATGACAACTATGCAGAAACATGCCTTTGTTAATGCACATTAAATGAGGAATGATGCCATGTGACATCTTTCACTAGGATTAAGGTTGCTGCCATGTCCCTTTATCACAATGTTGCTCTAACCTCCAAACATAAACCAATCAGACCTGATCAGGCAGAGAGCATGCAAATGAAGGGCCTCGGAGGGGATAAAGTGAGTCTTAATCACAGACTAAGTAATCCTCAGTGCACAGACGGACAGCATACGCAAGGTCAAGCTGTGTGTTTATATTAGCTCTTTTGTTTTAGTTAACACTATTGTGCATTCCTGCACACTCATATGTGCTGACGTTTGCAGAACAACGGCGTCTGACTGGTCGAAAGTGTTGAGTCAGATCCCTAGATGTTAAAGTGATTTATTAAGGGACATTCCCCACCAGCAAGTGTTGAACAGGTGTGTGGAGTGAATCCATCAGATCAGCCAGATTAGGAGTCACTCGAACGGCTGTGACACAAGCCAGACATTCCTGTTAGAGCCATTAGACAGAGAGTGACAGTCAATGAGAAAGAACTTACTGTGAACCTGTAAATGACCACACTGATGGAGAATCAGAGTCTCCAGTGATAACCTTGGATCTGAGGACACTGCAGTTATTATGTAAACAAACCACATACCAGTACAGCGCTTTCCATTTGGTGCAGTTAGACAATATTCGAAAGCTAAATAGAGTATTAATTATTATTTATAGCACAGTTGCACTTGCTATTTTACGTTTGGTTTTTGATATAATCCATTTGCTAGAGTGCTATTAGGGATAATCTGTGTAATTCCTGTTGTTTTGTATTGAAGAAAATAATGTATCGCATCTTCCACAGAAATATTAAGCATGCAGCACAACTGTTTTCAACACTGATAATGTTTCTTAAGCACCAAGTCAGCATAAGAAAATAATTTCTGAGAGACTATGTGATGCTGAAAATCAAGCTTTGCGATCACAGGAATATATTAAATTCTAAAAGATATTAAAAAACAGTTATTGTAAATTGTAATAATATTTTACAGTGTTACTGTTTTTGCTGCATTTTTGATCAATCAGTTGCATTCTTGGTGAGCATATGAAGCTTCTTTCAAAAACAATAAAGGGGATAGTTTATACAAAAATGACAATTCTGACATTATTTCTCACCCTCGTGTCGTTCCAAACTCTTAAGACCTTTGTTCATCTTCAAAACACTAACTAGGATATTTTTGTTGAAATCCGAGAGCTTTCTGACCCTGCATAGACAGCAATGCAACTACCATGTTAAAGGCCCAGAAAGGAAGTAAGTACACATCGTTAAAATAGTCCATGTGACAACAGTAGTTCAACTGTAATTTTATGAAGCTACAAGAATATTTTTTGTGTACAAAGAAAACAAAAGACTTTATTCAACAATTTCTTCTCTTCCGAGAGAAGAAATTGTTGTAAATTTGTAAGTTGTAAATTGTAGTGTATGCATGCAGAAATGTTGCCAATGTTTTGGTAATGATCTTTTGGCTTTAGTATTTGGATATAACCCATTTGCTAGAGCATTTGCATTTGCTCCATTTTTGAGTGTTATTAGGGATAATCTGCATAATTCCTGTTGCTTTGTCTAGTATTTGGGCCTTTATCAAATTGTTTTTGGGTCAATCCTTCACATCTCAACCAGACGTCCACAGCTAAAAATTTGGATTTTGATAATTTTATTTATGGTGAAGTAAATACATAAGTGAAGAATAAAGCCAAAATATTAAGTGTTATAATACGTACTAATCCACTATTTTTAAGGCCCTGTATGATTTGGTCAAAAAACATATGTGGGTCACTTTGCATACAGCTGATACATCTTTTAAAGAGGAATGTCTGAAGAACAAATAATGTTGAAACTAGAAATGCATCATGTGTACCTCTATCAACACACCAGTCTGAGTACCAAAAATATTATTTTTCCAAAGTTTGCGTGACTGTAACTCAGAACGGCCAGTTCGTTTTCTGCAATGACTTTGATCCTGTAACAACTGAAAAGTCTGCATCTCTTAGATGGACAAATGTTCTGGGTGGCTTGTATCGTCACCTAGAGTAGTGAGTCTCATGTTTCGCTACAGTCCCCCGGATGGGCAGAGGTCAGCTAATGGCCCTGTGAGTGTGGATTGTGGCCTATTTATTGCTGACCTCCTTTAAGGTTTTGAGAGACCCAGTTGAGCCAGTGGAGTAGAGCGTAGATGTAAATGAAACCTCTCTCAGAGAATTCAGACTGTCAGAATCAATATTCAGAGTGTCATTTTGTATTCCGATACATTTTTGGAAATCAATTCTGAATTGAAAGCCTTGAAGGGTTAGTTCACCCAAAAATGAAAATTAGCCCATAAATTACTCACCCTCAAGTCATCCTAGGTGTATATGACTTTCTTCTTTCAGACGAATCCAGTCGGAGTTATATTAAAAATTGATGTCAGAGGATTTCGATATAAGCCAAGAGGAGACGGGTTTTCCTTTGCTAAAGTAAGGAAACTTTGCTTCCTTTGCTCCTGTTAACAAACGTTGGTTTTCACGAGACTCACTGGCGCATGGGCAGCGTTGACCTCATAGGTCATTCCCCCGGAACTGCTTCCAGTGTACAACAGTGAGCGCAAGCTACATTAAAGCGATTATTACGTTTTGAATATGGATATTTTTCTTACAAAAACGCATCGATTCGCTACAGGAGGCCTTTGTTCACCCCCCGGAGCCGTGTGAGACACTTTTTTTTTTTTATGGATGGGCGCATTTTAATTAAGTGCTTTTGGACTGATGCATGCAACACCTGCTGAGTGCCATGAAACAGCTTGAAAGATCAAAGACAATTTTTAATATAACTCCGAATGGATTCGTCTGAAAGAAGAAAGTCATATACACCTAGGATGACTTGAGGGTGAGTAATTTATGGGCTCATTTCAAGCAGTGGTTCTCAACTGCTGGGTTTATGTTATGGACGGGATATGATAATAAAAAAGTTACCGCTGAAAACGTTAGAAAGCAGTCTCTTATGTTCACCAAGGCTGCATTTCTTTAATCAAAAATATAGTAAAAACAGTATATTACTGGTGTTTTGTTTACTTTTATACGATAAAAATGTTGGTGCTATGTTGGGTTGCCAGTTAAGAAACACTGGGTTCCATTCCATCAACACCATTTTAATGAGGCTTTAAGTTCTTGTGACATTTGTCACACCTCAGTTTTCTAAACGCCTCTATTTAAGTGCTGAGAAAGAAGGCGTGTGTTTGCACCTCTGTCTTTCAAAAGTTATTCTACTCCGAACAACAGCATTGTTATTCTGCCATCATAACACTGGCACAGAATTTAGACATATTGTACAATGCATTTCTGTGCTTCTTTATCATGCATTCAAAGGCTCCAGAAGTCAGCACAGACAGACAAAACTGTCCTACCCTGACTTTCTAAATTCTCTCATTCTCTTGCACTGGGCAGAGAGAGATAAAGAGGAAATGAGATGATTTCCTTTCTCCCTTTCTTATTTCCTTCTGTGACCCAGCAGCTCTTGCATGCCACCAACACACATGGTGCTCGTATTGAAAATAAAACCCAATGCATAATTCTGCCTGCATTTATCTGACAAACTTTGGTTTAATGCTGTTAATGTGTTGTAATAAAGAGATTGTTTCAGATAGAGGACAGCCTATTTTCTTGCTTTCATTAATTGCTTCTTTTCTTCTAATGAATGGAGGCTTGTGTGCAAGAGGACGACCTTTGTTCATTGCTAATTCTCTTCGCTGTCCTTTTGCAGTTAGGAGTGTCATTGCTTGTAGGGGTTTCAAATGATCAATGAGGCACTGTTTCTATAGATTATAAGGACTTTTCATTCCATTGAGACATCAGAATCTGATTGACGAATCTCCTTGTGGTTACAAAAGTCCCGTTGTGACTAGGTTGCCAACTTCAGGATAAAAATAAGTGACAACCTCCCTTTCTTTATACTACATTTCATTTAAGATTTAAAAGGATAGTTCAGCCTAAAATGAAAATAATATCATGATTTACTCACCCTCAAGTCGCTCCAGAATTGTTTGATTGTCTTTTTACCTGCAGAAAATATTTCGAAGAATGTTTCAACTGTTTTTGTTCATATACAATGAAAGTCAGTGGTGTCCAGAACAACACTAGACCCCACTGACTTTCATTATATGGACAAAAACACTGAGACATGAACAAATGAAATGCTACATGATCACAGTGTATGCCTGCAGCAGCAATATGTACTTCTTAGTATCTGTAACATCTAGTTATGTCATGCTGAAGTACCACGCATTATTACACACATCAATTTAGTTTAGTTTAGCCAAGGCAGATTCTAACATTGGAGAATTATGAGTGTACATAAATAATTCAAGATGACTCAACTTGATGTTTTTAATATGGCAACAAATCCAGTGGAAATCTGAACCACTGAAACCCAGCAAATAAAAGTTAGCTAGCAGTATAACATCTATGACGCGATACTAGAATAAAGATATAGGGCCCATGCACAAACAAATATTGGACAAACCTGAATTTAGTCTTCAGTGTCACATGATCTTTCAGAAATCATTCTAATATGCTGATTTGGTAAACAAGAAACATTTCTTATATTTATCAATGTCAAAAACAGTTGTGTTGCTTAATATTTTTGTAGAAGCCATGCTACATTTTTGCAGGATTCTTTGAATATAATGTTCAAAAGAGCAGCATTTGTTTGAGATAGAAATCCTTTGTGACATAATAAATGTCTTTACTTAAAATCAATTTAATGCGTCTTGCTGAATGAAAGTTGAAGGATATTGTTTGCTAATTCTCTCTGTTTTCACAGCACCCCGTGCCATCGGTTCCAAACTTTAAGCCATCGATGTCTGTGCCTGATTGGCTCCATGCCGTCCAGAACTACATGAGAAACTTGCAGTATCCTTTCCCCTCCACAAACCGTTCGCTCTGGAAAAGGTTGACAGATGTTTTCTAAACCTGTTTCTTCTGGATGCATTATGGATTCATGGGCACTCATTTCTTTGGAGTGTCAGTTATGCTTTTTCGCTCAGTGTAATTTTTTCAGTCGGCTTGACTTACTCAAAGGGCCTTTTTGGTTGGAGTGTCAGTCACTTTAATGTAGAGTGATATTAGCCATGGGTATGCATACTTCTGGTACTCCGATTATTACAGTTTTCTGCCTCATGCTTTAAAGACTGCCAGTGAAAATGTGTGGCTTTGATATAGATTAAAGGAATAGTTTGCCCAAATATGAACATTTGCTGAAAGTGTATACACCCTCAGTCTATCCAAGGTGTAGTTAAGTTTGTTTCTTCATCTGAACAGATTTTGAGAAATTTAGATTAAAACTTACATTACTTGCTCACCAATGAATGCTCTAAAGTGAATGGGTGCCGTCAGAATGAGAGTTCGACAGCTGATAAAAACATAACAATAATCCACATGACTCCAGTCCATCAATTAACGTCTTGTAAAGTGAAAAGTTGCGTGTTTGCATTAAACAATCCATCAAGACATTTTAAATTCAAATCATTGCTGCTAATATATGAGTCATCTATCCATAATATTGTTTTTTCCAGTAAAAAAGTTGCCTTGTCTGAATCCGAAGCAAAATCATATACAAGCGAAAACAGATTTAATGTTGTTGTTGACGTGAGAGGACAACAGGGGATGGACTTTTTCACTAGAGGAAGCATTATTTTGGTTTATGGACTTTTATGACTGGCAGCCACGGTTTAAAGTTAAAATGCCTTAATTATGGATTTGTTTTATACAAACACATGGCTTTTCACTTCACAAGTTGTTAATTAATGGACTGCAGTCACGTGGATTACTTGTGGACTATTGTGATGTTTGAACTCCCATTCTGATGGCACCCATTCATTGCAGAGGATCCATTGGTGAGCAAGTGATGTAATGCTGAATTTCTCCAAATTTGTTTGATGAAGAAACAAACTCATCTACATTTAGGATGGCCTGAGGGTGTGTACATTTTTTAGCAAATTGTCATTTTTGGCTGAACTATTCCTTTAAGTTGGATATTGCATTGTCTATACTATTTGATGGTTAGATGATTTCAGCTTCTGTGGATATTTATATTCATCATTGTGTGCGATTAATATCTCAGCATCTCAGCAATTTTCTCACACAAATACAGTAATGTCTGTGAAGAGTAATGAGTACATAGGGTTCAGCAGGATATTGTTCGCAGCTGTGCACTTTGACACGCATGAGTCACAATGAAAAAACAGGAAAACAAGGCTTCCTAAATGAGCCGTACAAACTTCACGTAGCTCCTTAACTGCTGACAGATACAACCATACGGGAACGCAGTTCTTTGAGATTAAGAAAACCAGACCTCTGAGTGGGTAAGTGATGCCATCGCTGAGGCATTTTCATCATCCTGTCTGTCTGCCCTGTCTTTCCTGTTTTTAGTCTTCTCTTTTTCCTGTTCCTTCTTATTTTACACTTACACTCTTGGTGGTAAATCTCTTTTAAAAAGATGTTTTTCAGGTGTGATATTCATTTAAAAAAGTGCCCTTTTACAAAATACAGAGCTTATAACCAAACATGAAAGGTTCATTTTAGATTGAAAAGAAGTCATTGACCCTGTATAGCATCAATCTAATCTCTTTCCAGGTTGATGGAGACTGCCAGAGAGATGATACGAGAATCACTTCCCATCAAATGCCTTGAAGCAGTTATCCTTGGAATGTATCCTTTAGCTTTATTGACAACTGTGCAACTTTAGCAAAACTAAAACTATTAGAAATTATTTTTATTAATTGAAAAAATAAAATAAAATATAAATATTATATGAGAAACTTTTGAGATAAGTTTAAGTGCCAAAATAAAAAACTAAATACTACAATACTAAAAATAAAATAAACCAAAATACTAAAACTAAACTAAAATAATGATAGAAACATTAAAAAAACGAATAAAAATAAATAAATAAGTACTATAATTATGTATAGAAATAATACTAAAATAAAATATTAATATTATATGAAAAACTTAAATTAAAAAAAATAAATATTTGAAATAAGTTGAAGTTGAAGTACCAACATAACTAAAACTAATACTGAAAAGAAAATAAATTAAAAATAAATAGAAATATTATGAGTAATTGCTAAAAAAAAAAGATAAATGCTCAAATTGTGTACATAAATAATATTAAAATAACACTGATTGATCAAGTGCATTCTCTTAATTCACCAAGGAATTAAGAAAAAAATTAAGGTTTTAAGAAAAATTGAGAATTTTTTTTTTTAAATTAAACATTCATGGATAAATAATTTACAATAACATACATTAGAAAAAAGATAGATGTGGGTAGCACTCACACTTTCTTCTGAAAATGTAGAAATCTAGTGTTGTTTTTTGTAGGCTTGAACATCCTTCAGTCCCTAAAGTATAAATCCGTTCTCATAAAAGTAATTATCACCGAGCACATACAGCACAGTTCATTTGTCTTGGGAAAGCCCCATACTTTTATTTTTATTGTTGATTTCTCAATTGCTGAAATTGGGATAGAGGGACTAAGCAGAGATCTATCAAAGGCAATGTGCTTCAGATCACTGTCTTCGCTCATGATCCGCCTCAGCCCGAACTGAAGCTTTTACGTAGCTGTTGCTAGGAAACTAGGAGTCATAGTAGATTCTCCTGAAGGGAGGCGCAGCTTCCTGTCCATGCAGTCGATGCAGCTGTGCCATTCTATGCCACTGGGAGGGTGAGTTCTTTCAGGAATTATTAGTGTCAGTTAGCTCATCAGATCCAGGCCAAGGGTTAACACAAGGTGAATGTCATCTCCGTCCATGCAAATGCCAAGTGTAGCAGAGAAATGTTGTGGAGATCTGCTTTGCAGATTGCGGTGTGTTTCGCGAAAGCCGCAGTGTGAACTTCACTTTGAGTTAAGCACCTCATGGGTCGTTAGTTGCACATCTGCGTGCAAATTTGTAGTGGAGAGCGGGAGGATGAAGGGTTCCAGTTTACGTCACTTTGAGATTTGTATCTTTGTGTACAAATCCTGTCTTTTAATCTACAGCGCTCTCAAGGGACTTTCCTACAGTCCCAGAGGACTCAAACATCATAACAGTGAGTATTGAGAGTATCAGAGAACACTGAGGCTATTGTTGTTGTAAAGTAAAATTTGCTGTAAGCCATTTTCTGTTGTTTTGGAAAATAGGAAAATGTTCCTACTGGACAAGTATATATGTGGAAAAACAATCATTTTCAACCCTCATTCTGACCCTCTGTCTGAAGTGATCAATTTTTAGTCATATGCAAATGCATCTGCCCTTGTAATGTCACAAATCCCACAATATCCAAATGAGCCATTTCTAGAGCTTGAATAAATAAATGTAATGACCCCTTTAATAATCATTTTAAATGTTAAAGAATGGCAGAATCCACACCACAAGTTGCTGTCAACAACGTTGTTGTTGAAATCACTTTCAAAACTTTTTTTTTTCAGATGATGAATGATAAAAACATCGACAGCCAATTAGAATCCATCCTGCTTTTAAAGAGGTTGAGCATTTAAAGTGGCAGATGACAAAACTGCAGCACATGCTTATAATAAACCAAACTTTATCACACGTTGCTGTGGATGGTAATATGGTTATCGTTATTGTTATCTTTATAGTTGTTGTTGTAAACTTGCCTTTACACAATTGACCTATTGGTAAGCCCCACTCCCCTTAGTTACTGTTGCTCACTCGGACAAACAAACGGAGTGGCTAACTGTCTTGAACTTGTCCCAAGATGTTTTTGATAGATTTTGGACACAGAAGGACCATTATTCAAGTGGGATAGAGGGATAGATGAAAGATTTTAAAATAAATATGTAAAAATACAGATCACAATGCAAACAGGAGAAGCCTCATGTTACGGTCATCACAATTGCAATGACAACATCCCGGATCAACACTGTTCATGTACCGCAGTGTAAGATTAAATTATTTTACATTTAACCAGTTTAATATAGAGAGGCACTGAAATGTAGACCTTTGTTTATGTGCTTTTGACCTACACTGTACATAACGTGAGAACAGTTCGCTCTTTAGGTTTGTACGTTAGCATGGACTCACTAACTTTAACGTTAGCTAGTTTTAGCCGGAGATACCTCGCTGAAGCACAAGATGACATTAACGTTCTGCTTGAGTAGATGAAAATTGCAACTTAATGAGAGTATGACAACCAGAAAATGAAAGTTTTCGTCTTCATTGAGATTGGGGTTGAATGCTTAGGGAAATTTTGCTTTGTTTTGTTTGGGTTTAGGAAATTTCATTTCTGACACTCAACTGCCATTGGCTCATCTGCGTTTGAGGGGAGGGGCTTACTGCCCCCCTTCGTTACTGTTGCTATGTCTGACAAGCCATGCCACTCTCGTGCCACACATCATGTTTTCACACCGTGAAAAATACAATGAAAAAAATCGCAGAGCAAAGAGGACACTGACAACATGCTGCCAGACAAAACAGAGCAGGTTACATTCGGAAAGACATAATTGCACACTATTTTTCAAGTTAAAGTCCACCAATGTTAATCTACTCTCTTGTCTAGTTTGTTTTTCTGACAAAATGGCAGATTCAACATTATAATTGGTCAGATCGCCTGTCAATCAAACTCCCGGTGAAGGGTCAATTAGAACATTCTGAGAGGAGGCTCTCAACCAATGGCGTGAGCTTGAGGGTGGGGGGCTACCTAGTGAAATTCCATTTGGTGTTGGTAGTAGCGCAGAAACCATTTACAACAACTTTAAAAATATTTCAATTGGGTCTGAACATCAAAAAGAAGATATCCTGATAATTTTCTCAACTGTAGATGTCCATGATGCATTTACCAAAAAAAAAGATGTAAAACTAGTTTTAGCTTTTATGTATTTTTTTGGCTTATGTGAGCGGGCAGTATTCTTTTCGACTCTTAAATATGCAAGGTCAGCATTTTTGAGCTATTATATCACAAGGACAACCCAAAGAGAAGTGTTTGGTCTTCTCTCTTCTTCATGCAAAATTTTGGGTAGAAATAAAGTCATCAAAAGACTGTCTGCATATTCAAATGAAGACAAAATGAACTAAATGAAAACACAGTGTGCTTGGAACCTATAGCAGAAGTAATCCCCCAGGTTTGGGAATGCGTGTATTGCAGATAAGAATTCTCGGCACTGCTGCTGAGAGGATCACATGGCCCTGCTGATGGGTAATGTGATCCTCTGGTGTCTTCTCATTACAACACTGGTGGGGGGTTTTGTGGGTGTGTGTATGTGTATACACAGAGAGAGTGTATACACATACTCTAGGTTAGCACTGCTCAGCTAACCTAGAGTTTCTCACGGTTAAGTGTAGACCTTTTTATCTGCCACGGGAGTTCACTTCCACCATTATAACTGCAGCCTATATTCCACCGGATGCTAATGCCAAGCTTGCTATGAACGAACTGCATGCGGCCATTAGTAAACAACAGACCGCTCACCCGGAGGCTGCATTTATTGTCGCGGGTGATTTTAATCACTCCAACTTAAAGACAGTGCTCCCCAAATTTCATCAGCATGTTTCCTGCCACACTAGAGGAGACAAAACTTTGGATCATGTTTACACAAACATTGATGGAGCTTACATCGCGACCCCCCTCCCCCACCTGGGACAGTCTGATCACCTTTCTTTGTTTCTCACCCCTAAGTATTCACCCCTCATCAACCGTGTGAAGCCATCAATGAGGACCATCAAAGTGTGGCCAACAGGAGCAGACTCTTTACTTCAGGACAGGTTTCAATACACGGACTGGAGTATGTTTGCTTCTCAGGCTGCCTGTGACTCTCACACGGACATTGATATCTATACCTCCTCTGTAATGGATTACATCAATACCACCATTGACAGTGTTACAACAGAGAAACAGATCACAACATACCCTAATCAGAAGCCATGGATGAACAAGGAGGTGCGACACCTGCTGAAAGCCCGCAACGCTGCCTTCAGATCAGATGACGCTCAGGCCTACAGCAAATCCAGGGCTAACCTGAGGAGGGGCATCGAAAAGGCCAAGTACTGCTACAAGCTAAAGGTAGAGGAACAATTTTCCAATGCCACTGCTTATTGCACTTCTGGTTAGATGCTAACTGCATTTCGTTGCCTTGTACCTTACATGTGCAATGACAATAAAGTTGAATCTAATCTAATCTAGAAGGAAACTCAAAAGAGCTGCAGACGAACAAAACCTACTGAATAAGCCTGTATTTACTTCAAATAACAACAAAATTTTGTGTTCAAAATACTACAAAAGAATAATGGGACTGAGTTAATTCTCCTTTTGAAAATAATCTAAATGTAACTTATTTGCTTTCTCACTGTCTTTTGTCTTATTACGTATAATTCAGCAGTGTAAAACATTTCTTAAGTAAAATTTCCATATAAATTTCTTCCCCTACCGAAAGTTCAAAAACAGCCAAGCAAAACTGGTTAAGTCACGAATAGGCTAAACGAACGGATGGACGAGCCCCCAATTGTCATGACCCGGCCAGCCTAGGGTTGGTAAGGCCGATGACAAGAATAAAGTTAAAGAAATAATTTAGCTCCTCTCCTGTTCCAGCTCACAATGACCACAGAGGTTTATTCACAAGCGAAAGTCTGTTTATTACATCTTTAAGTTGATGTTTGGAAGCACATCTCTTCGGAAGGGGATCCAGGCCAAAATAACAAACCAAAGAGAAACTAACTAAGGGTTTAGAGAAGCCCAAATTGCCTAACAAAACAAAAATTCCCAAAAGAAATACAGAGGTCTTCCCTAACTCCCTCTCTGGCCAAAAACAGGAGAAAACGACATTCACAAAATAAATGGCAATCCCCAACCTACTGCTTCAGAAATAACAAATAGGTGTTTACAAATAACGAATACTAGCTAACAACCAAAAATAACTCTTAAGGATCGGATTACCGAGGACTCAGATAGGCTATAGCTTAGTCCTTCCAGTTCAGGAAACGGCGTTTCCGCAGCGCCACTAACCAGAATGGTTACACACACTATAACACCGTCATTTAACCACACTACACAACCAACTGTTGTCTGGAGCAGGAGACAGAGGACGGCACGGCACGGCACGGCACGACACCCGCGGCGGAGCTTCACGACACGCACACTACAGAAGCTTTCCCTCGCTGCTCTGCTTCCCAGCATTTAAACTAGTGATGTCCGGTT
The DNA here is from genome assembly GCF_001515605.1 of Sinocyclocheilus anshuiensis. NCBI lineage: Eukaryota > Metazoa > Chordata > Actinopteri > Cypriniformes > Cyprinidae > Sinocyclocheilus > Sinocyclocheilus anshuiensis. The sequence goes on along the minus strand of NW_015556110.1, from coordinate 970,875 downwards.
CGCGAACGAATTGTTCTTTTTTTCAGAAAGGTTACATACTAAATATTTTTTTTGTAATGTAAATGTATTTACTGTAACTAATGATCATTTTAATGCATCCCTGCTGATTAAATGTATTCATAAAAACAAAAAATCTTACTGACCCCAAACTTTTGAATGGTAGTGTACTTTTTTTTTTTTGAAGATTGTTGAAGACGTTCTCTGAAAAGAAGTCGTTTCTCAAGTAAATTTATCACGTTTTCAGTTATTTTAATAGAAAACAAAAGAAAAAGTTTAATTAAAGTTGTAATTTTACTTTGCATAACTGTGAAAGTGCTTCTGTCACTTACCATTTTTGTAGTTTTAATCTGGAATAGCCTAACTGTTTGTGGACCACTGGAGTTTTTGATTAATAGATGAATATGCTTGTGTTATGGAATACCAGCATATTGTACTGGTGATTGTCTTTGAAAGGCAGATGGCAAAGCAGTGAAGCCATTCCAGGACGTTGCGTTGTGTTGTTGGACACACATGGCTCAACAGATCTGTGGTATGTTGGTATGTGCTCTTGGCTGACTTGGCAGCTTGTGTGGTACCCAACAGCAAAACGGCACAGGCGCACTGTTTACTGACAAGTGTGACGATAATGATTCATTTAAAGGGTGGTTGCAAAGAATAAAGCATCTTTTCCTCATTTTAGCAACCTCAAGGCAACATGAATTCAAATTTAGCATCAGAAAGGAGAACAACAATCATGCTAATCTCTTTTTGTTTTGTTTGTACTGTAGTTCTTTAATTACATCATGGATACCCTAAAAGAAACACCACTCAGTTTACTGATGTGATTGATGGCATTAAGGTCAAATAGTAGCCTAGACTTTTTTTGTCCGTAGTTGGAGGTGGGTCCTGGTCTGAACCCTGCTGATACACTCACAGCCTGGTGACTCCTCATGGCAGCAACTGCCGCATCATGTGTGGCCATGCCGCAGTGAGCACTGATCGCTTACATAAGACTACAGAAGAGATCAGGCAGAGACAAGGAAAAGCCCAAGGGGAAGGCCAGTCTAGCCGGGTGTCTGCTGACCAACTTCAATCACATCGCTGCAACATCATGGAAAGAGAAGGTTTTTGTTCGACTTGAGATGTTTGGCTTTTTATATAAGCGTCTAAGTTTGTTTGGGTCATGTCAGTATTTTTAAACTACATTTTCTTCATTTTTTTTTTAGATTGCGTGACTTTTTAGTGTGTTATTTGGTTGTCCATTATTAGGATTATATACATTAGGATTCATTGCCTTAGTGTTAGAGTGTTAAAGGTGGTTTCTAGGGTGTTACTATGCAGCTTTAGTGTGTTATGTGGTTGCTAGGGAGTTCTTGTTGGTGCTGTTCCATGCAAAAGTTGTTGCCACATTACTAGAGTGTTATAGGTGGTTACTAGGGTGTTGCCATACAGCTTTTAAAGGGGTCATATGATGCTGCTAAAAAAACAAAGTAGTTTCGCTTTCACAACGAATCACACAGCGCCTTCACGACACGGCGGCGGCAACAACAATACTACAGCGAGAATAAAAGTTACGCCTTCTTTCTTTGCGTGAACATTTGGGAGGCGTTATGCAAATCTTCCCAGATCGTGATGTAGGTATGTGGGGGTGTGTTAGAACGAGCCGTTTAGGTAGGCGTGGTTAACTCTTAACTTTTATAAAGAATATCTCTTTGGTTTTGAGACTTTAGTGTTTGCAACTTTACAGATCTTCTTTATGCACCAAGAGCTTGTAACACTCCAAAGAGAAAGGAAAAATTTAAATCGCATCATATGACCCCTTTAAGACATTCAAAGTGGGTTTAGTGTGTTATGTGGTTGCTAGCGAGTTCTGTGTGGTTGCTAGGTCATTGCTAGAGTGTTCTTGTTGGTGGTTTTCTGTGCAAAAATTGTTGTCCACATTGCTAGAGTGTTATGGATGGTTGCTAGGGTGTTACTATGCAACTTCTTGGCCATTTGGAGTGCTTTTACTGTGTTATGTGGTTGCTAGGTCAGTGCGAAGATGTTCTTGTTGGTGCTTTTCCATGCAAAAGTTTTTTTTTCCAAATTACGAGTGTTATAGGTGGTTACTAGGGTGTTGCCATGCAGCTTCTAAGGCATTCAAATTGTGTTTAGTGCATTATGTGGTTGCTAGCGACTTCTGTGTGGGTGCTAGGTCATTGCTAGGGTGTTCTTTTTGGTACTTTTCCATGCAAAAGTTGTTGCCACATTGCTAGAGTGTTATGGATGGTTGCTAGGGTGTTACTATGCAACTTCTTGGCCATTCAGAGTGTTTTTACTGTGTTATGTGGTTGCTAGGTCAGTGCAAGGATGTTCTTGTTGGTGCTTTTCCATGCAAAAATTGTTGTTGTTGTGTGGTTGTTAGGTTATTGGAAGGGTGTTGTTATTGGTGGTATCCATGTAAAAGTTATTTCCACAATGCTTGAATGTAATGGATGGTTGCTAGGGTGTTGCTAAACAGCTTCTAAGGTGTTCAGAATGGTTTTGGTGTGTTGAGTGGTCATCAGGGAGTTCTGGATAGTTGCTAGGTCATTGCTTGGGTGATCTTGTTGGTTCTTGCCCATGCAGACATTGTTGCCACAATGCTAGAGTGTTATGCATGGTTGCTAGGGTGTTGCTATTTAGCTGCTAAGTCCTTTAGAGTGTGAGATTGCTAGGTCATTTCTATGGTGTTCTTGTTGGTGCTTTTCGATGCAAGCTTCTGAGTCCCTTTAATATTCTGATCTCAAGTTCTTCATTGGAAATCTTTGGGATTGTTTCTTATATTTCACCTGATTGCTTAGAAAACCACATAATGCGAGTTGTCATTTATTTCATTCATGTAGCACAAATTGTAAATGCTGAATTGCCAAAGTTGAGTTAAGAAGAACCACTTACTGTAGATTCAGTTATTTTAAAGAGAGTACAATTAAACAATTAAGCTTTCATTCAGAGTGTCGGTTCTGATAGTATTCTGAACAAACTCACAAATGTTAACTGTCATATATCTTAATAGAGTCTGAATTAGGGCTGCACGATAAATCGCATGCGATATTTAACACGCATCTTGTCCGAAAAGCCGGTTCTGTAATCAGGCGTAAATCTCCATCACCTGCGGGCTTTCACATTGAGCAGCATTAACTACACAGAGCCGTTGTTTACTGATGAGCTGCGCAAAAAATCGCGCGAATATGAACGTGGTTTTGCGCAGCTCGTCAGTGAACAACGGCTCTGTGTAGTTAATGCTGCTCAATGTGAAAGCCCGCAGGTGATGGAGATTTACGCTGATTACAGAACCGGCTTTCTGACAAGATGCGCATTAAATATCGCATGCGATTTATCGTGCAGCCCTAGTCTGAATTGAAAAACTGGTTGTTAAGGACAGCTTCTTATTGACCTAAAGTAAGTCATTAGCTGATCGATTTTCAGGAAGTGAGCAAAACTAAACTTACTGAAAGCTCAAAGACAGATCGGATTTGAATAAAATCAATAGTACACACCAAGTTAAAAACCTTGGGGAGGATTTGGTATTTTTCACTTTGGTATCCTCCTGAATCTTAACACTGATAAAAATCAATTTGCCATTTAATTATCACTCCATTCTTGAGCAGCTGCTATTTTTTGACTTGAAAATTATTCTGATTTCACCCAACCTGTCACGATTAAACCCATCACAAATGAACATTAGTGAAATCCTTGACTCTGTGTTGCCAGCTACCTAACCAACGGTCTGACCTCCGTGGAACGGTTCCCCATCAGCTTTAAGACCCAGTTCTCCGGCCACCACTTCCATCATGTGGTGCTGGGCGTTTACTGTAATGGCCGATATGGCACTCTGGGTATGAGTCGACGTACTGACCTTATGGACAGATCTCTGAGCTTCCGTACACTCAGCGAGTTGGTGTTCGACTTTGAGGACTCATACCGTCGCTACCAGCACACCATGAAGAAGATCAAAATCGGCCTGTACGTGCCCCACAATCCACACGTTTTCCAGCCTATTGAGTGGAACTATCTGGTGATCAATGCCTGCAAGCAGGGTCGTGAGGACATGCGCAAAGAGCTGGAGAAGCATGGCCGTGACATGAGGATGAAGGTGAGTCCATAGCCTTCTAAGATACAGTGTTATTTTTAGTATCATTTATATATGGTATTTTTTTGTTAATATTTTGAATAACATTTATTTTATTTTATATATAAAATTTAGTTATTAGTTTTTTTTTTTTTTGTTTCTATATAAAGTTTTTAGTATGGCACACCATGAAGAAGATCAAAATCGGCCTGTACGTGCCCCACAATCCACACGTTTTCCAGCCTATTGAGTGGAACTATCTGGTGATCAATGCCTGCAAGCAGGGTCGTGAGGACATGCGCAAAGAGCTGGAGAAGCATGGCCGTGACATGAGGATGAAGGTGAGTCCATAGCCTTCTAAGATACAGTGTTATTTTTAGTATCATTTATATATGGTATTTTTTTGTTAATATTTTGAATAACATTTATTTTATTTTATATATAAAATTTAGTTATTAGTTTTTTTTTTTGTTTGTTTCTATATAAAGTTTTTAGTATGGTTTAACTTTAGTTTTAGCATTATATTTATTTAGTAATTTTAGTACTTAATTTTTGTTGTGTGTGTGTATATATATATATATATATTGTGACGAGTCGGCTGCCTCCCCCTAATTATCATCATCACCCCGTCCCTTAATCGCCGCCCTTCGCCAGGCTCCCGACAGGAGTGGGTGTGTGAGAGAGGAGGGGCGCTGAAATAGCCAGGGCTGGCGGCGTGTGATGGGGCACACCTGAACCGAATGGGGCCTCATCACCGCCGCTGTTTAAATGCCGAGCACGCCTCTCCTCGGGAGACCGGTCTCTTCCCCGTGCATGCACGCTGGTGTCCTCGTGGGTCCAGGAAGGGTGCGTAGGGCCAGGATGCCGGGCCGTCCAGTCCCTTCAAGCGCCGTGGACCGAGAGAGAAGGATGAAGCTGCTGAACGAAGCCGCCGCCCCTCACGCCCCGGGACCAAGAGGGGAGCGTGTGCGGCCACTGGACTCCGCCCCTTACCTGGACCCTTCCTTCTCGAACACTGCCCCACCTTCACTAACCCCGCAGCATGATATCACAATTGTTTTGGTTTAGTGTATATATATATATATATACACACACACACACTACTAAAATTAAGTACTAAAATTACATCCAGATGTACATCCATGGTTTGTCAACCATAAAACAATTCTCATTACTGGAAGAAAAAAATAAATATGTAATTCCAGTAATGAGAATTGTTTTATGGTTAACAAACTAAAACATGACTCACTGAATCCATAATATATACATAAAATATATTGTAATATAATATTAAATTAATGTTTGATTATATAAAATGTCAAAAGATGTCATTATTATTGATTTTTTTCATAAATATATTATTGATATTTTATATTTATATTTTTGCCAAAATGACATATCTTAGGTTTTAGAATAGAGATCTAATGTCCCTCTCAAAATCTAAGCTAGTTCAGTGGGAACTAAATAAGGTCAGACTTCCCGTGGGAGGTGTTACATGGATCACACTTTTTTATACTCTGTTATTTTAAAGTAAACATTTATGTTTTCCCCTGGTTCATTTACTGAACCAGCTTCAGGAGATTCTTTATTTGTCCACGGCTGTTTATGAAGAGCTAGACCAGCATGCTAGCTTGAGATCATCTGTATGACTGTAACATGGGATGTGTTTATCATCTAGACAGTAAAAAGTAGGTCATGTGCTCCCAGTTTCTCAGATGCGGCCTTGACTTGTATGGATGACCGCAGTCAGCTGTGACATAGTTTCCACATGAGCAGACAGTGGAAACTGTGCTCTGGATGTTTAAAACTAATGTAGGCATCTTTTTATGGATGTTGAGGAATTTGGGACTCTTCTAAACAGTGCATTTGCAATTTTATTTTGAACAATTCATCCATGCGTGTTTCATTTTTTACATTGTAATTTTTTTGCTTTGTAATCAAAATGCCATAACTATAATATATTATTAATAATGTTATAAAATATATTATTTATATTTATATAAAAAGAGTGTAATTCCAGATGTTTGAATGGAAGGTGTCTTTTTATGGATGCTGAGGAATTTGGCACTCGCTTTTCAAAACCTAAATATTTTTGCAACTTGTCTTTTATGTTTAGGCTATATGAACATTTCAAAGCATGTGACAGGAATATATACTGTATGTATAATATATATGTATTATTTTATTCTGTTCAGTCTTCTGTTTAGTCCTCAAATCTACTGTTCCCATCAAAATTCAATGTGCATTTTCTGGAACAAAGCCTTTTTAACTAACCGATTATTAAACTAGTCATCTTTGAGTCAAAGACATTACAATTATGTGAGGAATGAGTTTGCAGAAATGAAATCTAAATTTATTACTGCAGTCCATCTTGAATGAGTTTCTTGGTGTACTGAACACCCAGCATCTGGCATAATCAACATGGAGCTGATAGAGTCATTCATAATGAATCTCATTCTAAAAATCAACTTTTAACGACTGAGAACATCGCAATGTCAAGTTGCCTCTCATCACTTGTGCAGCTCATTTGGGGAAAACATGATATTAGAGTGATTGAGAGTTTGGGAAATCTGTTGTCTCGTAGCATAATGAAGTTAATGAACGTCATCAAGTTAATGAACGTAATGTGGAGCTTTTCATAACACTAGCTTTATTTGTGCCGCACTCGCTAATGAGAAAACACAGTTAGAGCGATTCAGCGTTTGCTCCCTGTGGTGTGAAAAAGTTCAGGCCCTTTTTAATAAACTGATTGTAGATCTGTCGTTCTTTAGCACCGGATCCCTGTCGGGTTGATGACAGGCAGTATTCCTCATCTGTGACTTTCTCTGCTTGCCTTTTTCCACCTGGAAGATTTCAAGCCCTTTTTCATTCTAATTGCCTTGAAATCTTAATTTCATCTTCGAACTGAAGATAATAATTATCTTTAGTACCTCCTAGCTATATATAAATTTACATATTGTCTCAGTTGCTTCGGTGTGTGTGTGTATATATGCATAATATCTAATTGGCAAATACAAAGATAAAATAAAATATATGAAATGTATAAATGTTTTAAAACAACTGGGTTTTATTGCAGATCCTTAAGTCATCCAGTGCTCAGTCTCCAATCAAAGAACGAACCCGAGGCAAGTCTTTATCACCGCGCCGCCGACCAGCCAGCAGTCCCCAAAGACGCCAACATGTCCACAGAAGAGACAAATCGTAAGTAATGGACACTTTGCTGTTGAGGAAACGCAGATCTGAGAAATAAGCTGTGGAAAATATCCACTTGTGCGCAATTCACTTTTTAAAAAAGTTTCTGTCAAGAAAATACGTATAAATGCAGTCTTAAGCTGTCAGTGGTTTATCGGCAGTGACTCATCATGATTGCATCAGTCCATGGAAGGTTAAAAAGTAATTACTTGGGTTGCATTTATTTAATTTTGACACATTTTTAGTGATCTTCATATTTCTGGTGATTATGCTCTTGGAATGTAATTAGACAGCTTTTATTAATAATCCTCTGAAAATGAGCCATTCAAGTAGCATTTACAATGACAGCGATTAAGTCTGAGGTCACCAAGATGCTGTACTCCTAAATTTATTTAAAAAAAATTATATATGTATGTTGTTGTGCAGCTTAATTTTTAGAGAATTTCTTGGTAATATTATAAATGTCTTTTATCATCACTTTTGATCAATGTATAGAATAATTCCTGAATAAAATAATATCTTAAGTAAAACTTTTTAATGGTAGTGTATACATGTATTTATTTATATATTAATAAGTTCTATATTAATATACAGTACACTACCATTCAAAAGTCTGGGATCAGTCAGATTTTTTATGTTTTTAAAGAAGTCTCTTATGCTCATCAAAACGGCATTTATTTGGTCAAAATTACAGTAGAACAGTAATATTGTGAAATTCTATTATGTTTCTGTTGCCTTCTTGAAAGAAATTAATACATTTATTCAGCAAGGATATGTTAAATTGATTAAAAAAGTGATAGTAAAGACTTGTATTGTTACAAAAGATTTTTATTTTAAATTCTGTTCTATTGTAATATTCATTCGGTTCAATCAAAGCCTTTTGAAGATTAATATGTAAAAGCATTAGGCTGTTTTTGATTCCTGTTTTTCCATTGCCAAATTTAAGACCTTTTAAAATCTGAATTAAGACGTTTGGAACGACACGAGGGAGAGTAATTAATGGCAAAAAAAGTCATTTTTGGGTGAACTATCCCTATAATATTAGATACTTAAGCTTTTTATAGCTAAAAATTCATAAAACTGAGGGACATTTTTTTAATTCACACCTTGCTTCTAAATATTTTTAGTTGCAAATGCAAGTGAAATGCTAACACTGTCAAGCCCTGATATCGAGCGGTCACTGAGGTTACTAAACACTGAAGAAGACACGCATTGTCTGCTCATGTTTCGCGTCCATGCAGTGGCTTTAACCCAGTGCATTCTCATTAGAGCTGTGATGGTGACAGTGTGAAGCAGGTGCTGGTAATCGGTTGATTAATCTCCTCTAGCAGCACCCGGTTGGCCACTTCTCGTGTTACAGAAGCACTTGTTTCTCTTGTCCAGTGGGTTGACTTATGGATTCAAGGTTTCTATAGCAGCACAGCGCAAATACTAGCGGAGAAGCTCTTTTATTGTGCAGAGTGGAGCAGAAAGCCCCTTTTAGCACTGCTGATCAATTTACAAGTGAGAATTCAGGCTGCTTTTGTTTGTGGTGTTGAGGAAATAAGATTCCTTTCTTTTTAGTGCTACCCCTGGGAAATATAGGCAGTGAACAGTATCTACTAGGAACAGAGTCATAAAAAGTGACATAGTGATAGATAGCAAAGCTTCCTCTTCGAAAGAAGTGGTCGTTTTAGCAAGACATACACACAAAGGGATTCCTAAGCTCTGGAAAAAAGACCTAAAAGCAGGGAGTTAGGGCTAGTTAGTTAAGCAAAGTGGCGTTTTAAACACTTGCAACTGATGTGACACTCCTCTCCTGTCAGTACAAGCTGCCCTCGGGTAGTACACTGGGTTGGCATTTGCTCTAATAGGATGTGAGTCCAATGCAACAGCTGTGGTGGATGCGGGCTTCACTGACATGTCACGCTAAAACGAACCAATGAATAATCCTTCCGCATGGACATACAGTGATAATCAGAAGGTCCTTTTATGTTTTAGCATTTCAGAGCTCAACATCTGATAATGTAACTACATCCTCTGATGAACCGGATCATGTTAAAGCTGGTGTGCTCTAGATTGCATGTGTGTCTATCAATTTTAGCTGGCGAAATGCATATGATTGTGAATTTCACGTAGGAGCAAAAACTTTCCCCATACAGATTTTGCCATGGGTTCAAGTTAGTTGCGAATTGACAGAAAGCTACTTGGTTTGAAAGTGACTTCTGTGTGAGGGGTGCTTTATACTTCACTACACTATTGACAATTGACTGGACTTTTTGACTTGTTTATCTGCTTACCCCCAGGGCATCCAAGATGTAGGTGACGTTGTTTCTTCAGTAGAACGCAATGTCCGAACTGTTCAAACTGTCCTGAGTGCGTTCTCAACAGCAGGTGCGTGAGGCATCTTCTCCTTCTTCTTCTTCTTGCTTTACGGCGGATCACAGACTTATAAGTGCATTACCGCCACCTATTTCTCAAGTGGACCATTGACACTCCTAATTGAGATTGTAGATAGAGTGTCAATGGTCCATTTGAGAGATAGGTGGCGGTAATGCACCTATAAGTCTGCGATCCGCCGTAAAGCAAGAAGAAGACGCCTCATGCGCCTGCTGTTGAGAACGCGCTCAGGAGGACGCACTCTCTAATATGTAACATTGGAAAAATTTATTTATTTTAGTGAATCTGTTCATTCTAAACAGTCCTCTCTGTCATATAAGGCATTGATTCAGACTTACTTATGAGCAGTGTTGTTAAAGTTAAAGGGTTAGTTAACCCAAAAATGAAAATCAGCCCATGTTTTACTCACCCTCAAGGCATCCTAGGTGTATATGACTCTTCTTTCAGATGAATCCAATTGGAGTTATATTAAAAATGATGCTTGCTCTTCCAAGCTTTAGAATAGGTGGTAGGCGGGTGTTTTTGTTCAACAGTCCAAAAGATGTCAAATAAAGCGCATCCATCCATAATAAAACATGCCTCACATGGCTCCGGGGGGTGAATAAAGGCCTCCTGTAGCGAATCGACATGTTTTTGTAGGAAAAATATCCATATTTAAAATATTATAAACACTTTTCTCTCACTTCCGCTGACTGTAATACATGCAAGCCGTTCCGGGCGGATGACATCGGACGTAGGCGTCGTGCGTGCGCCTCTGAGATATGCTAGTCTTGCTAGTTTGTTTACAGGAGCAAAGGAAGCAAACTTTCCTTACTTTAGCAAAGGAAAACCAGTCTCCTCTTGGCTTATATCGAAATCCTCCGACATTTTTCTTTACAAATCGTTTTGTGCTTCTAATTTGTGACCAGCTTTTTGTTTTGCTGTCTCTTCTCCGTACTTTCGCGTTCGTCACTAATCACCAGCGCATGCGCTACGCCTACGTCCTATGGCATCAATGCTTGGAAGAGCAAGGATAATTTTTAATATAACTCCGATTGGATTCGTCTGAAAGAAGAAAGTCATATACACCTAGGATGCTTTGAGGGTGAGTATTGTGAGGGTGAGTAAATGCCTTGGCAACTAACTAAAATGTATTTTCAGTTTAAGTTGAAGTACTAAAATGACTAAAAATAAATAAAATTAAATAAAAATTAAATGTATATAAAGCTATATAGAAATATAAAAAAATACAGTTGACAAAAGAATTAAAAAAAATTCAATATTTAACAAATCTTTAATAATAGTAAAATAACACTGCTTATGAGAAAATTGTTTAGGATGAACTAATTCACCTAAATTAATCAGACTTTCCATTTTAGTGAACTGGTTCCAAGACATGTAGTGTCTTATGTCTTATGTAGTGTTCGAAAGTCCAGTTAATTCAAGTGAATCGATTCATTCAGATGGTTCATGTAAATGAACAGATTAAAGATTAAATAAAAAAAAAGGTTTCACTGATTCAGATCCCTGCGTTAGTTTTGCAGATTAGTGTGTTTTGTTGTGTTTGGTATAAACTTACCTTTTTGTGTTTTATAATGACACCCTTCCCCACATTTTACTTAAGTGCTCTTTAAGTAAGTCCTTGATGTCTTGAAATTTAAGTAGGATATTGAAAAATAACCGTCAAAGACGCTCATCTAAAGACGCTCATCTAGAGTATGTTTGTGTTAAGCAATTTAAAAATACCACAGCAACGTCCCCTATGTTTGTTTAAGCTTGAGCCATTGAGTTTAATTACATGTTTTATTGTAGTGCTGCTGTTGACAAGTCTAAAATGATTGTCTCAATGCTGTAATTATTTAGTCAAGCTAATGCACCTCTAAGATGATAGAATGAACCGCACAAGGCATGAAATTATACCAACGTTTAGACTTCAGATCTGTGGAGCTCCTGCTTCCCGATCGGAGCTATTTTTTTCTGTGTTCCATAGCACCTTCCTGTCACATGGTCTGAGATGTTAATTACTGAGCCCCACACATAGTGTGCCAGGCAGCTGCTGAAACACACCACCCATTTAACGTCAGCATCACCTTCAAATACACTGAAGAACTGCACAGCACACGCATCTCTCGGCAGATGAGTTTGTTAATTACTTACAGTGGAAGGAATTATGAAGTTATGAAATAAAGTCATGCTGAATCTGCTCTCCAACCCCCACAGTTCTGCAGTGGATGATTATGAGGTTTTGCCACCGTCATAAAATCCCCTGCAGACATGTAGCATGTGACAGTCCATGAAGCTCCCAAAAGGAAACATCTTATACAAATACTACACCTCTTATACAAATACATTTCTTAAAGGGAAAAAAATAATATTTTGTTATTATTTACTCACCCTCATGTTATTTCAAACTTGTATGGTGTGGATTGTGCTTTATACAAACTGAGGCTTCGTTGAAGAGTCTTCATGTAATTCTTTTAAATGTAACTTCCAGTTTTGGGGGTAATGTTACTTTGTTTTCCCATTTATTCACTGACACCTCTCCTGTCCCTGTCTTGAGAGAAATTGGGAGTGAGGCTCAGATTTATTAATGGTGTGAAGGGGCCTTCACAGTTGCCAAAAATATCACTTTTTGTGTTTTTTGTTTTAAAAATTAAGCAAGCAAGCCCAGCGGGTGACAAAAAGTAGCGCAAAAGTAATGTAATGTAATTACTTTCCATAAAAAGAAACTAAGTAACACAATTAGTTCTTTTTTATGTAGTAACGCAGTATTGTAATGCATTACTTTTTAGGGCTGGGTTTTGACACAAATTTCACGATTCGATTAGATTCTCATTCACAAGCTTGCAATACGATTCGATTACCGATTCGATTTGATTAAATATCGATTATTTTGGATACATATCAGGTACAGTACGTGCCAATTTTTCAAGGAAAAAAAATCTCTCAACTAATGTTGTAAAATATACACAAATTTCACGATTCGATTCGATTCTCATTCACAAGCTTGCAATATGATTCGATTACCGATTCGATTTGATTAAATATCGATTATGTTGGATACATATCAGGTACAGTACGTGCCAATTTTAAAATTTATAATGAATATGTTATATGGTGCATATATTTAGCAAAATGCCCCTCTCTACAGTTTATTTTTCTATCTGACTAATGAGTTTATGGTCACCGAATATGTTTTTTCTGCGGTAAATATGACCATACGTGACATTGTTTACAAACCGTTATATTGGCGTCTTTGCGCAGCTGAAACACTGATTGAGCGATTACATGAAACCGGATACGGATTGTAAAGTTGTACTCGTTCTTTTAACTTACCTTCGGATGTTTAGTCATGTTTATTTTGTGCTGAAGCTGGTATTAATGTGGAGATGATTAGTTCACATGCGCCTCGCACTGCCGCGTCTGTTGATCCGAGGCGCTACAGAGATCTGTCATTCCACATTAAACAGCGCCAAAATGGCATTTATTGTTTGAATACTGCAATACAATGGAAAGAATTTGAAATCGGAGACTTTGTTTCATATTAAAAGTACCAAAGCACAATGCTTATTGCGATATATTGGATGGGAAGTGCCCTTCAATGTTCCGTCCATTAACTGAAAACAGGCTACACTAATCGATTCTTGGGATACGTTCTGTAAAAATGAGAATCGATTAATATCGAGATATCGATATTTTTTTTACCCAGCCCTATTACTTTTCCCCAGCACTGGTAATTTTGTGTAACTCTTTTCAAGTAACTAGTGCCCACAGCTGTCTTAAAATACCAAAAGGACAAAAACAAGCAAACAAAAGAAACATAATTACCTTAAAAGGAGTCCAAATAACTAACTGAAATAGTGTACTGAAACCATGGTTAAACCACATGTTTGTGTGAGGAACACACCAAAATCACCCAAAATGTTGCATAAAACTGTTGTTGTATGGCAAGAGCTTTTTTGTGTACAAAGATCATATTTTTGTGTGCTTCTATTTTACGGAGGAAATAAGTTATAACAAAGCCATAATAATATGGATTTGCAGTGACATGAGGGTAAATATTGACTGAAATAATAAATGACAGAATTTACTTTTTACTGTTTCTTTAAAGTTGCAATGAAATGGAAGTACACTTATAAAATTCAGTGAAATAGCAATTTCTTGTAAAATGTACTACAGTAATCTATATTTTATTTAGGCTACAACTTTGAAAAATCTTTTTTTTTTTTACAGTGCAAGGCTTGCAGTCAATTGTAAGAAGCGGGCAAAACTAAATGATTGCAGCAGTCATTCATATGTCGCCAGAGAAAATGTCTGTCATTTTCACTGTAATATTTAGTTATGACATTTTAATTAAAACTACAAGGTCAAAAATGTTTTTTGTTTTTTGTATGAAACTTAACATAGATGAATTGAAAATGTATATTGAAATTGAAGATCTATAACTTGCATTTACATTTGCATTAAGTGAATTTTCACTCCACATTAAGACTACTGTGTTGTTCTGCGGTCCCATTCCCTGCTGTCTCTTACCACTATTTCTCAGTCTATCAATAAAGACATGAAACGCCCAGAAGATAAAATGAAAATATGCATCTGATTCGCTCCAGACTTTGCACATCAAAAATGTTGAGTGAACAGGGGGAATTCCACAGAGACGATGAAATTTAGCTCTGGTACAACAAATCTGCTCCTGCCCTTTTCCTGAGTCTCCTCCCTGTCAAAGTGCATTATCTCCACTCAGGGCTATTTCTAACACACAGGATGTTTGCTTGGCTACAGGCTCACCCCCACCCTCCTCTGTCTCCTCCTCTCAGTCGTCCTCAGATACCCACATAAAATGCTGACAAACGCTTTCAGTCCCCACTTTGTACATCTTGTACCCCCAGAGTTTAGAGTTTGCATGTGTCTTAGGGTTGAGTTATAAAAGTGTGTTGTTTGTTTTGACTAATCTTAAGGCTGCTATTGTGGTTTCATGCAGTGACAAATCTATTTACATTTGTTGTGTAACACTAATGTTTGCCTGAGAAACTTTCATTCTTAGTCATTTATGAAGGAAGGAGCTGTAAAAGGCAGAGCTGGAGTGGAGAGGACCTGCCTTGGCACTGCTGTGCGATTGATCGCCTGGCGTTGAAGCACCTGCTTCAAATAGCCATCATCAGTCAAAAGAACATGGAGGCCTATTGATTTTTTTTCACAAGAGTATAGTAGCACAAAAGTGAATGGTGGAAGGGAAAATGTGATAGACCTTTGAAGGCAACAACAGTTACGGCTGTGCCGGAGAGCTTTGTTCTTCAGCAGCTCTGTGTGTTCTCAGCAGGACTGAAAGTGGTGGTTGAACATGAATGTGCTTTATCTCAGGAAATAAACCTGTGGGATAAAAAAAGGTGTGAGATTCCAACTAGTGATAGACTAATACAGCAGTTAGTTCTGGTCCACGCACTGTGTTTATCTAACACCACTTGAAATTTATATATATTATATCAATCTACTTATTTGTGTCAATTAGAAATTACTAGCTGGTCATACTGTGCCTAATATGTAATTTGTTAAATATTTAAAGTAAATTGTAGTTTTTTTTTTTTTTTTGGTCAGGGTCTATATCTTCCAGTAAAAGCTTGAATTTGCTGAACAAAAAACATTGTAATGTAAAATTGTGCCATTAATATTTGTATTCTTTTGTATTTTTACACTACTTGTTTAAAAGTTTTAGGTCAATGAGACTTTTTTTTGGGGGGGGGAAATTAAAACGTTTATATATCAAGGATGCATAAATTAATCAAAAGTAACTTTCTATTTCAAATAAATTATGTTATTTTTAACTTTCTATTCATCAAAGAATTCCGAATAAATATGAAAAATATTAAGCAGCTCAACTGTTTTTCACATTAATAAGAAATATTTCAGTGTTTCAGAATGATTTCTGAAGGGTTCTAAAGTAATGCTTGCTGAAAATCCAGCTTTGACATTACAGAACTAAATTACTGAATTTTAAATGTATATTCAAATAGAAAATAGTTATTTTAAATTGTAATAATATTTCACAAGATTGCTGTTTTACTGTATTTTTGATCAAATAAATCCAGCTTTGGTGAACATAAGAGACTTCTTTCAAAAACAAAATCTTACAGACCACAAATTTTTGAACAATAATGTACTTCCACACACTGTTTATTTTATTGTTTCATTAATTGTTTAAGCCATATAATTTATTCAAAATAATGTGCATAATTTCATTTTTTTATATATTTATTTTAATATTTTGGCCTGTTTATACTCTTCTACTGAGGTGGTTCATTCTGCACTAAAACGTTTAATCCATAAACCGAAAGGTTCAGCATATTTGTCATTATGCAACAATAATCTCTAAAATGAAACTAACAGAAACATGTTTCTTTGCAGGCCTGCAGCACTGGACAGAAAGCCGGCAGAGCTCAGCACCCTCAGTGATGGCTACCAGATTCGCATCTGAGACAATAAACGTACCAGCTTTATCCTCCACATGTCCTCCCTCAATCAGATCCACAGCATATTAAACATATTTATAGTTGTACTTTCATGTTAAGAGGGAAATTGCGTGCCCTTTTTAAAGTCAAAAGCAAAAGTTAAACGCGATTCAGGAAAAAAAAAAACAGAATATGATATTCCTTTACTAGCCATCATTTTTTTTAAATAGTGGAAAGTTTAAGAGTGAAGGATATCAATTTTGCTTTAAAAGTTTTTTTGGTACCCTAGTAATTGTCAAGCATTTTAGAAGACAAAAAAATGGTGACTGAAATATTCAAGCAAATATGGAAAATGAGGTGGAAAGGCTCTATTTTTGGACCGAATCTCCACTAGCAGTGAGAGCTGGAGTGTGAATGGATTGTGCTTGGCAGAGAGATGTAAACCTCAGTGCCTCGTGCTGTGCTGCTGGTAGTTTTGAAGGCTTACTGGCCCGGAGGAGAGAGAGGACATAAGCTTTTTTCGCCAGAGGCGTAAGGACACAAGGGACCTAAGCTTCAGAGAGCTACTCATTCTGCCCAAAAGAACTGTATTCAATCCACTTTACTTCATTTTTTGTTACCTGCATACATGATATGGATGGAATGGACATGATTTATTGACTAAGGTTTGGCGTTACCTACTGTTTTTATTTTCTGCAGTTGTAGAGAAATAGTTACATTTTTTAAAGTATTTAAACATTTATTTTTCTTGTTTTTACTGTCTGTTTAACCAGTACAGTATTTTGTGGTTTTCACGTATTTTTTGTTCTTCTTTTAAACAAAATCTCTCAAGAGGTGTGAAAGTTGATGTGCTATTGATTGACCCATCCGTTGCAAATAATCCTAAATTTTCCACACATTTATTTGGAAAATAGAATGGATTTCTTTTTAAATTTTGTAGCGACAGAGATATAAGCTTGGCTAATAAACATAAATTAAGCATAAGTGGGTTTTTAGGGAGCCGCTAAAGCAAAGTTACCCAAACTTTACTATGAAGGGCCAAAAACCTAACTTTAATTGAGGGCCATGGGTCAAAAGTAAATGCTGCATTATATATGCACCTATGTTATATTAAAATTTACATTTTTTTAAATCAAATTCACTTACATTCTCTACAATGCTAAAATAGAAAAAAATACAAAAAAAAAAGATCAAATAGAAATGACAATATGCTATTATTTCTTGTTTTCCCCCAGTTTACCCCCTCTTGTGACATGACATGGCCAAGGTCATCACAGGCCAACTTTGACCCAAGGGTCCTGGTTTGGGCATCGCTGTCCTAAAGGGACATGGTGATGGAAAAAAAATTTCAATGCTTTTGTGTGTTCAAAACCTTTAGATTCCCCTGAGAAACTTTGCTGCGAGCAAATGCAAAAGCATTAAAATATAATTTTAATATGAAGTGGGAGGAAAAGAGTTTCTGGAGAGAATGCAAAAATTTTGCGAGGGAACCCAAAAGCATTGAAACGAGCCATTTTCCTCTCGTCTCATATTTTTTCCATCATCAGGCCCCCTTATAGGACCCCATAGCTTCTAACTACAGGATCACAACTTAAATAATTCAAGTATACACAAAATATCATCTCTTTATCAACAGCATATCGCTTGAATTTTCTCACCTCGTGAGAATAAGCTATGCACATGGAGAAGGTCTGTGGATCCGTCCTTTTTGACAGCAGACCTGCCTTTAAAATTGTAGCAGTGACATTGTTAGCAATTCTTCACGGGTTGTATGAGCGGTTCCTCTCTGAACGATGTTTTTTGGGTGCTGATGACTAAACTACCACATTATAGCTCATTCTGCCTTGTAATTGGTACCAGCTTTCTATCAAAAGCTACTGAACCACACAAGTGCCAGACCATTGAGTACGTCTGGTCCAATTCATCCTTAGGGCTGAGGGTTTCAGTCACATGAAGATGAATGGTCATGAGTTTCAGTGACAAATCTAATGCACCATGTTGAATTGCTCAGACTCTTTATGGGAGAGAAGTGGTCTGCTGCTAATTTGGCATGCGAAGAGCACCACATTGTTACAGATTTCTATCATTTATAACTTGTTTGGTAACTACACAGATGTGTGAAATTGTGAGTGAACTTTTTATGGCAGATAATGTCAAGTATTAGTTGTTTAAAAATGGTTTTCTGGTTTTAAGGAAATGCAATGATTTCCACTCAAAGGTGCTAAGATGAGACATTTTACCCATTATTATAAAATTCAATTATTTTATCATTGACTCTTTTTTTATGATTAAAGAGCACATTAAACTGACGTTTCTGTAGCACAATATTAGGAACTGCAATGATTTCCACTCAAAGGTGCTAAGATGAGACATTTTACCCATTATTATAAAATTCAATTATTTTAGCATTGACTCTTTTTTTATGATTAAAGAGCACATTAAACTGACGTTTCTGTAGCACAATGATTAGGAACTGAATTACAAGATACACATTTAATGGTATGTATTAGCCTACCAAAAAATTAATGGATATTCATGACATTATAGCTGCTTTTGTGGCATTGTTGTTTCCATGTCTAATACAGGCTTGTCTGAAAATACAATAAATTTTGATGAATGATAAGTAATCAACATTTTAAGGGAAATGTTTTTCTCAGTAAGAATGTTAATGATGTGACTTTGTTATGATGAAGACCTCAACTCAAACTTGTCCTCAGTTTTCTGTTCATATTTTTCGTATTATAAATGTTTCACCTAAATAAGGACTTTATAAAATTCAATTAACCCTCAACTATTTTACACACATTTTTCTTAAGCCGTACCGCAGCTTGCACCTTCAATCCTCTTTTCTGTCATAAATTTGTGTCTGGGTCGCATCAGTCGCCCCATGAGGAAACGTTAATGTAATTTGTTTATCCCTCTGTAGCATGTTTTAATAAAACTATATTTTTATGTAAGTCTGTGATTGGCCGTTTACTGTGCTCATTTACACGGTTCTCCGGAATAGGCTACTTGATTCTGATTGGTCAGATTGGTGGCAGTCCGCGGTTTGTTATAACGCAACCGGCGCTATTTTGCGTCTCGGTTATCGATTGTAGTGAAAATTATATTAGACGTATTAATACTTTTCCTAGCGGAATCCTAAAGCAGAAGATATACACAGGTAAGGTCATGTCCACGTATTTATTTTCAGTTTAAAGGTGCAATAGGTGATTATCTTCAGAAATTTTTTTTGTTATGCTGGTTGAAAGTCTCTTCACATCCCGACAGCAATCATCAAGTTAAGTGGTCTACATGTATTTATATATTCTGTGGAAGGCATAGGACCAAGAAATGTTCGTCCAATCAAAACGCTCGGTCCGAGCATTTTAATTGGCTTTCCTACCTTATGTCAACATAAGTATTTGCATACCTCTGCGCACCCGGTTCGCGCAGACAGGATACGTCATCAGCGCGTTCACACACACTGCAGACAGAGCTAGAATGGCAGACAAACATCAACAGCCTGATCTTCCTTCCTGGTATTGTAGTACTTTTACTAACTGTACTATAAAGTTTTCTCACCGGTGAATGACATGATGTAGCCCAATTCCAGTCCTCGCGCCCCCGCGTTCTGCATATTTTGCATGTCTCGCTTAGTTAACACACCCGATTCAGATAACCAGCTCCTTAGAAGTGAGCTACGTGCATGAACTGTGTTCCGATCGATATGATGCCTACACAGTGTTCGTTGCTCCCTACTCCCTGAGCAGGAGAAATCTGTTGAAGTTTACTTAACTTCTCATTCACGGATTTGCGCTGCACAGCATCTGGATTCTAGGGTGCGAGGACTGGAATTGGGAACCGCTGATGTAGCCTATTGTAATGTTGTCTCTGGTATTCGGGTCTGTGAGCGTATATGCGTTCAGGGGGCGTGCCTTTGGACAGCAATTGCAGGGAGGGTGGGAATTTCGCTTTCAGTGCTATCAGGTTAAAGTTAGCATTTTCCAAGATCTCCTACTGCACCTTTAATAAACTGGTTTATGTTGCGATACTGATCGGCTGACTGTACATTATTCCCTAACTTAACAGTGAAGCATGGATTTGTAAGGTTTTAATACTCCACAAACGCACTCCTCTGAATATTCAGCGGTGTTGGCCGCTCTCTGCAGGCCAAGGAGCTGCTCTTGCAAAAGAGAAGCTTTGAGATTAAACCAGGTGATGTAACATCAGCGTTGCCCTAAATCTCACAGCCAGTTACAGAACCCACTCTGAGTGAAGTCTTTCTGCACAGAGGCATTATGCCCGCATTAATCTGCTTACAAAGACAGCGTCACACACAGGAATACAGCCGTGGCGGATTTACCAAAAATCCTTCATTTTTCATCTCTTCTCTCAAGATAAAAGGACTCCTAGAACACCCACCATTGTTTCACACCTAGAGAAAATATCCCGGGACGGTCAAAGAGCACTCTAGAATTTCAGCGGTTTATCATCTGGATTTTAATAATCCAGAAATGGAGATGAATTCTTTGTAAATCCTTACAAAACAACCTCAGAAAGTAACTGCCGCTGTCAGCAAGTTTCCTCTTCACTTTCAGGATATATTTTCGAGCTGTGGTGTACATGTAATTTGCACAGTCATACAACAGCTGTGGGAACAGGCTAGAAACATAACTGAAATAAAAGAAAGTATTTTTAAAAAATCTTAAACTTAGACTTAAACTTTTATTTCAACTAGCCAATATTTCTAATTTTCATTCAGTTGAACTTGATTGTGTACTAAAATAACTAAAGCGGAAATAAAAATGATTAAAAACCTAAACAAAAAACAAACAAAATAAAATAAAAATGTCATAAAAACAAAATTACTAAAACTTAATAAAAAAAAAAACAGAAATAAAAAATAATTTTAAATGTTAAAAAAATAACTATAATAGGGTAACACCATTTTAATACCATTAGTAAAATGCACATATTTTACATTTTTCAAACATAATAAATATTTTAATAATATATTATTAGCATAACTGTGAAAAAAAAATACACGGATTCCAGAATTTCTCTGTTCTTGGCATGTTGCCTTTTTGCTTTTTTGTGCCAAAATAAAGAGCAAAACCATAACATACTACACAAATATCAGCTTGAAGATAAAATCATTTTTTTTTTTCACCTTATAATCTTTAAAATGATGCAAGTCTCAAATAGTTACCTCGTAAAACCTTGAAAAAAAAAAAATTACCATTTTTAAATGACTCACTTGGTGTCAAAGCTGCCATATTTCGTAATAAAACATCCCTAATTTACTGATTACAGTGTGCATGTCACCCTCCCATAATGCACTGGGTAAATCAGTTATCAATAACCTCCAAGTTCCACTTCTGCTTCAAGTTTGTTATTGACTGTCTCAAGATAATCTGTGAAAGGTGTGAAACAAACATGAGAACTTTTTTTTTTTTGAGTTTGTTAGAAAAATGATCCTTCTCTGGCTACAAACATAATAAAGGCTTTATGATACTCCCAAACACTTTTGTTCTGTCAGCCATCAACTCGAGGGTGCAGACGGAAACGTGTCAAAAGTGGCAGGTGGTCAGAGGAGTTGTGCTGGTTGGGAAGACCGCTAACCTTCTGGAGTTCATCTTCCTCCACCAGGGATAACCTGCCCAGCAGCTGCAGACCCTTCTCTGGTGGCACACTGCATTCTGGGTAAACGAGGGAAAACAACAGTGCCATGGTAACCAGCAGCAGCAGAAATGTTGCTGTTGAATGTACTGCACTGCAGCAAACTGCAGCATCACAGGTCACATGATTACAGGAGCAGTGATGTAACATGTACATTGATAGTCCAGTGGCATCAGCTTCTTCTTTGAGGATCCTTAAAGGAATAGTTCACCCAAAAATATTAATTTGCTGAAAATGTATTCACTTTCAGGCTATTCAAGATGTAGATGAGTTTTTTTTTGAGAAATGTACCATTGCGTCACTTGCTCACCAATGGATCCTCTGCAGTGAATGGGTGCCGTCAGAATGAGAGTTCAAACAGATGATAAAAACATCACAATAATCCACAAGTAATCCACACGACTCCAGTCCATCATTTACCATCTTGTGAAGTAAAAGCTGCTTGTTTATAATAAATAAATCCGTCATTAGGGTGCTTTTAATTTAAGCCCTCTATCCATAATATTGCTTTCTCCAGTAAAAAAGTCATTTATCTGAATCAGGAGAGAAATATGCACAAAGAGAGAGAATCAGGAGAGACTGTTTACAAACAAAAACAGTCCAAAAAAAGATCTAAACAAATATGCTGTTGGATTTTGATCTGAAAGGACAACAGGGTACGGACTTTTTCACTGGAGGAAGCCTTATGTATATTTTAAACACGAGCGGCAGTTTAAAGTTAAAATGATGATGGATTTTTTTTTAACACATAGCTTTTCACTTCACAAGATAGGGTTAGGGACTGGAGTCGTGTGGATTATTCTGTTTTTAATCAGCTGTTTGAACTCTCATTCTGACGGCACCCATTCACTGCAGAGGATCCATTGGTGAACAAGTGATGTAATTCTACAATTCTGATGAAGAATACACGTTTATGTGGTGACAGCAACCACAATAGCTGTAGAATGAAATAATCTGATTTTCTATTTGAAATTAAATTTTACATTACACAACAACTATTTCAGAGTATTTCCAAGGAATTTAAAAGAGAATAGAAATGGTCGAACCTGCTTGAGTCATCACATCCCCCAGAGCTGCAGAGTAGAAGATGTAATCGACGGTTATGGCTGTCCGTGAGTGGCATGTGGTGATCTCAGGGTGACCGCTCTCTTTTAGGTAGTGGGAGTATGCAGAGGTCAGCTTCAAACAGTGCTCAATGCTGGGCTTGGTAAAACTACAAACAGATCACATGAGAGAAGAATAATTAGTGTTAGAATTTAAAGATCGACTCACTGAGAAAAGACACTTCACAAGACTTAAATAGGACACTTCACTTTGAGCTGTCCAATCTCTTCACCTTCAGTTTGCTCAACAGCACTGACTGTCAAGTCAGTTAGGTTTTAAAACATCAATGGCTGAGGAACACAAAAGATATACGGAAACTAGGGGTAAGAAGATGTAATATTGTAATAATTTTATCAACGTGACTGGGATGACTAAATCAACCAAGGCCCTGTAGAGATATGGATTTATATTTACCCATCCAGTTCTGCTTGCTCTAAATCCCTCAAATCAGAATCTGTGAAAAGAATTTAAACTAAATGTTAGAATGAAATCTTTAAAGTTATTCCAGAATGCCATTAAGGTTGGGACTGCCTCTGTTTAAATCAATATTACTGTATAATATGGCCCCAAAAAAAGGATTCTGACACTTAAGCCACACTTAAAAATGTATGCATAACATTGCATTAAATAACAAAATACCAAAGCAAGTGGCATGTGCCAAAGGTTTAAATGATAAAACAATTAAGTTAAAAATAAGTATCTGGATACTTATTGTGTAAACTTAAGAACAAATGATATCATACATGCACTAAAACTCCTTTTTTTTTTTTCTCGTACACTGACACCAACTAGTTAAGAGTCACTGCAAAAATCACTTCAAAATATCACTGCAAAAGTCACGTCAAAAGAAATAACATTTCAACACACTGTGGAACATAATGTTAAGTTATTTATCGGTCAGTGTTTCTAATAAATGTTCTTGGCAATGATTATCTGTTTACATTATATGTAATAAGGACTGAAAGGTGACCTGTTGTTCGGCTTTCATACTGGCACTGCTGAGAGATGCCCAGACTTCTGGGCCAAATTGGCACAGTTAAAATACGCTGTCCCCTCGGGTTCTCCTCCTGTCCTGACACCTGCAAAATCAACAAGTCATACCATTTAAAATGTGTCCAAAAACAATAAGAGTGAGGAAATGTTGCAGGATTCTCTACCTTTCCGATAGGCAAGTCATCATATTCCAGTCTGTGGTCCCTAATAAAGTGATACAGGGGAGACCAGGGAACGGAGTTAAAATCCCCACAGAGCAGCACAGGACAAACGCTGCTGTCAGGTAACTGGGCCACCCGGCTTATCTCTGCCAGCAGCATTGCCAGCTGGGCCAGTTTAATGTCCCCACGTCTAGGGTTGTACAGTAAATGTGTGTTGGCCACACAGATGTTGGTGAGGGAGCTATGGGGGTCAATGGGCCGGAGCAGCACAATCAGGCCCACGTTATCACGGTCCAGTAGAGGGATGCCATGCCGGAAATACTCCACAGGGTGACAGGAGACCAAAGAGAAGCGCTCGCGTTTGAAGACCACAGCACATCCGTCAGGCTTCAGCCCCGTTCTCCGTTTGTATTCACAATGGTAGCCTGTTTTATGGGCCAAGGATTGCAGCATTAAAAATGAAGTATTCTATTCATCACTATTTATTGTTTCATAAATACAGTATGTTTCAAAAGTCCACTTGTGAAAATGCTTTTATATTGCATTTTATTTTGCAGTGTAATTAATTTTTTCCCATTACAATAACATCATAATATTTCTTTTTCTAATTAATCATTGCTTTTATTCAGCAGGAATGCACTGAATTGATTAAGTGGCAGTTAAGTGACACTCTTTTACATTGTTAAAAAAATATTTTAAATACATGCTTGCTGTTGTTTTTGAATCTTCAATTCATCAAAAAATCCTGAAAAAATTCATCACGGTATATATTAGGCAGCACAAAAGTTTAACATCGATCAATAGGAAATGGGTTAAATTACACTTTCAAGTATATTAAAATAGAAATTATTTTAAACTGATAAAATTTCACAATATTACACAAACACAGTGACTTTTATACAGTAGTGTACATGTCAAGAAAATATTCTGAATAATATACAACATCTAAAGTCCTCAACAAAACTAAATATATACTGAGACATCAAGGAAGTAAAGTACCTAAAGATTCTAGTGAGGGTTTGATTTGTTGCTTATAGTGGTCCTCTTGCACCTCCTGCAGGCACATTATCTATAGAGAAAAAGTTATTGCAGATATTTAAGGAAATCATCAACTCCTGCCCACTGAACATAACAGATAAAGAACATAAACATAAAACGAACATTGTTCTGCTATTCATTGACAAATGGATCATTCACTTACATCAGCACTGTGCTGTTCCAGCTCTTTGATGATGTTTGGATACCTATGGCACCAATCCAGAATTGGAGGATGACAGTGTCTGTAAAGGTACGTGTTATCACAGAGCAGATCTTGTGAGAGGATATTGTAGGACATCACAGAAAAGTCAAATGGCCATTTTTGTCTCCCTCCATTCACAGACGGTGCAGCATTACAGAGGTGAGAAAGATCCTCCCAATGTCTCTTTAACTCTGTTGAGGTAAAAGATTTGGCTTTTTATGGACAACTACATTAGCAACAATAACAATACATCAATTTAAATTAAAATTCAAGTTTAAATCATTCACCTGGTGTGGATGGAGACTTGTTTGGGTCTGATGGAAATTTTCCAGGAGGTACTGGAGTGCCGGTTACATTGTGTAGCCATTCAGGACTTCCTTTTGGACTCCTGCTGCCTTTTGGAGACGAACGTTCGGGTGAGCGCTGAGATTTATCCCCTGCTTGGCTCCCGTCTGCGCTCCTCTTTCTTTTCTGTGGTGGCTCGTTATTACAGTGGTCCATCAGACATGCAGAAAGCTGAAGGCCTCGTCTGGGTTGAGCGTGTGGCAGTATTCCAGTTTGCCTCCAGGAGCTCCAGTTGTATGGATTTGGAGGTCTTCGGGGCCTACAGGAGGGGTGTCTGACAGTGCTGAAGGAGGACGAGGGATGCTGCAGGTGGGATGGATATGTCAACCATAAATGACCAGGCTGATACCAGTGTCTCCAGTGGTAGTAAACGGTCTGAGCTGGCGGAAAGCCCACTGTGCTCAGGTAACGGCCAAACATGGGGTGACTGCAAGAGGAAAGATAAATTACACCACAGAGCAAAATCTTTGAAATATTTTCCAGGATTCAGAAAACACTAACTGTAGTTAACTGAAATATTGTACAATCATTGGAACTATCTGTTCAAACTTTTTAATTCTTAAATGGCAGTTAGTGTTTATAAATGTATTTATGCAACTATTTTCCCCCCAAAAAATAACATGATTTAAATAGAAACTAAGCATGGAAATAAGGAAATGAGTAGTTACATTATTAAATATAAAAAATATATATACATGATTAAATACATCAGAATGTTTCAGTAAATACCGTACAATGAAACTTAATTTAGTCTGATAAAATCCTCTATACTTGTTTTAGAATAATATTATATATTTTCTTTAGAATAATATTATTATAATATTATCATGTTGTTTTGTATTTCAATACAGTCAGCAGCAAAAGCAAATCTCACAATTCAAATATGAACTTACTTTGGAGACACTCCTGGTCTGACATAGTTAACATTCGTGTGTCGACGCATGTAGCGCCCTATTATCATAAAACGACACTTTCTAGCACCATCTTTGCTGAGTGAAACTCAAAAAACTATTGTGAAAACGCGTCTACTGTTAGCTGTTGCATGCTAGCAAAACAGACACACAGATGGCGTTTGAATATGACGTCACTCGAGATTGTCCGATTCCAATTCGTGAACGAATCGTTTAGTGAGTCGGATCTTTTCTATTGAGTCGACGCTTGTTTGGCGTGCAAGTTGCACGATAGAGATTGGAGTGACGGCGCGAAAAGTGAGTTGCTTAAATAACGAATAGCAGAAATTAAACGTACTGGAATGTTTATTTTTTGATTGTAAGACATTTTAATATACATATTCGAAAGAGAGTTAGTATTTACATTTGGCAGACTACTTATAGTGGGTTGAAGTACCTTTTTAATCATTTTAAAATACATTTTTGTATGTCAAGTTATTGTCAAGTGTTCATGAGATGGATTGCCTGAGAAGATGGGGGCCAGCTGGTCAGCACAGGATTTCAGACAGACTGGTGTAACACAGTCTGGGCCTGGTGCTTTTTTCCTTTTCTGCTTCCAGAAGACCTGGCGCACCTCGTCTTCGCTGATCTGAATTGCAGGTGTGGGGGAAAGGGGGGTTGCTGAATGGTTGTGTGGAGGGCTGTTCAGGGTGGGTGTGGGGTGTTTTTTCAAACCTGCAGTAGAACTCGTTCAGATCGTCTGCCAGTTGTTGATTCTCCGAACAAGAATACAGTTTTTAGATAGATTTTTAATATGAATGCAAATTATGTGTTGGTTTGAATGACTCGAACGTTTTAAAGTATGGAATATTTTGTCGCTACGTTAAAGACCGTTACATGATGTAAAAGTACTACTGAAATGTTTTGGTCCGGTTCATTGAAATGAACTGATCGAAAGAATCGATTCGCGGAAAAGAGTCAAACTCGTCGGACTAGGCATGACGGAAAGCGTGATGTAACAAAATACTGCAACAGTCCTGCACAAGCAAATTTGTTAGTCGCTGCAAATGTTTTGAGCATATTGATGATAACGCTGAGCGAGTAATTGCCGTTTTATAAAGTCTAGATCGATAGAGTATTCATTAGGTTTTGAAACGCATTGGCTATTCGGCCGCGTTTCACTTACCGGTGTATTTTACCGATAAAACTATGATGCAATTTGAATATTTCTTACCCGAGAATCCACGATAAATACGAAGCCGAACTTTCGATCCAGATATTAAATGATTGTTGTCGATGTCCCATTGAAATGCTCAGATTGTTGGTGCATGTCTGTCTTCTGTCTGTGGATGGTGGATGGTTCGTGCTCTGTTACTGTGACATAATTTTGGACGATACCGTGGTTTTAGTCACTGGCCTTTTCCTGTTAAAAATAAAAAATCTATTTATTTATGCAACTAATTTGTGATTTATTCAGTATATGTCAAATTAAATATTTTATATCAAGAAAAAAAAACGTAACTATTAGAGGGACACATTTTATTGTGTTATGTATTATGTATTATGTGAACATATGTTGTAACCACTAGAGATCACTCTTGTATTGTGGATTTACTCTACTCAGTATACACGTGGACTTTTCACAAATAAAATTCTTAACCTTAAATTTATTCTCAACTAGGATCCTGGGTTATCTTGTCTGGTTTGTGTCTTGTCACACTTTTCATATTTTCTTGGGTCAGTCATTAACCATGAGCAGTGAAGTTTCAAGATTTAACAGTGTACTTTGTAAACCCTACTTATTTGACGGTCAAACTCAACTGTTTAACTCTAGGGGAGTTGGAAAATGAGCCTATTTTCAAAAATAGTGGAGTGTTCCTTTAAGACGTCACGTGACCTGTTTAATAATTTTAAATAATCTGTGGAAATGTCACCATGTAGATTCGCTCTAGTAACTCCAGAAGTGTCCTGAAACATACAGCAAAAATACTCATGTTTTTATTACTCCAGTTATTAATGAATTAAGACTAAGTGCTAGAAAGTTGTTGCAGTTGTACAAAGTGCATTAAAGTAAGTACTGAGACAGTTTGATTCTAAACCTCTCACTATATTATTTTAGGGATATAGAACATCTCTGGAGCAGGTCTTCAAAACTCAGGCTTATGAAATCAGTGCTAAGTGTGCTTTTCTTACATTTTGATGTGAACCAGAATGCTGAGTAGCTACAGGGGCTGGACAAAATAATGCGAACACCTGAGAAATGGCAATATTTATTAAAGTCTATAAAAACATCTGCCAGTTGGAGGAAGGAATTTACATCTCACTCTTCTCTCCAAAACTGTACAAAGTGGTTTGATAATATTCAAGCAAGTTCAAGTTCATCTTGGTGCTCCAACTGTCCAGGTTTTATGATCATGACATTATATGCTTCTCGTTTTAGCATTGGTGGCTGTGATAAAAGCTTTAGCAGCTGCAGCTCTTTCATGGATGTTGGCTTTGTGAAGATCTCTATGGTTGGTTTGCATGGAAACAGAGTCATTAAGGATAAATATTGAGGTTTGCTGTCACATTGCTGTGGTAATATTGTGTTGTTTGCACACAGTCCTTCTTAGTGTTTGATCGTCCCTTTCATACACTTTCAGTTTTCGCCCACTATTCGTCTTCACCGATGTCTTGCCGTACTTTGTGGATGCGATCATAATCATAAAGACTTGTTCTTAAAGGGTTAGTTCACCCAAAAATGAAAACTCTGTCATTAATTACTCACCCTCATGTCGTTCCAAACCCGTAAGACCTTCGTTCATCTTCGGAACACAAATTAAGATGTTTTTGATTAATTCGGACAGCTCTCTGTCCCTCCCATAGACAGCAATGTAAATAACATGATCAACGTCCAGAAACGTAGCAAGGAGATCGGTAAAATAATCCATGTGACATCAGGGGTTCAACTGTAATTTTACGAAGCTACGAGAATACTTTTTGTACTCAAAGAAAACAAAAATAATGACTTTATTCAACAATTCATCTCCTCCGTGTCAGCCTGGTGCCATTTTGGAGAGTATCCACTGAATGTAAACAGCGTATGCTGTTCTATGTCAGCTGCGTCACGCAGATACGTTTTCTACGTTTATTTACGCTTTGATTTGAATTAAAACAATGTATCCGTGTGGTTTCGGTTGGCACAGAACAGCACATGCGGTTTGAAGATGAACGGAGGTCTTACGGGTTTAGAAAGACATGAGGGTGAGTAATTAATGACAGGATTTTAACTTCTTGGGTGAACTAACCCTTTAAATCACCAACAAATTGGGCTGTTAAGGTTACAGACGCTCCTGCTAAATAGGATCCCAAGATTTGGCCTGGTTGGAAGTCTGACAAGTCAACCATTTCACAGATCACTTGTGCTACACACTGCTTAAAACAACGTATACTACTATGATATACAAGAATATAGACAACAAATAGATAAATAAAAGATAATTGTAAATTTATATTAACGCTTATAATAATGGGTATTCACATAATACTTTCTAACTGTATATGATCGCATAGATTAATCCAACTTGCAGATTACCTTATGTTCAATATTTGTGATATTGTTAATGTGAGCATCAAAATGTGCCATAAACAATGAAGTCATGGTCCCACAAATCCAAACTTTGTTATTTTTGATAAAGCGGCTGATCAGCGCTCTCCAGCCATCTGTCCGGCAGCATGACCCTATATACCACCGACACATATTGCTGTGCCTTTGCTGCATAAATACCAGTTTTAGAGGACATTTCTGTAAAATCGTTTTTTGGGGAGGCTGTCAAGCCGATAAGTAAATAAACAAATAAATATGCTGAAATGTCTTCATTTACTAAATATAAATTGGTTGGATGGTGGGTGCAATTTGGTGTAGAAAGCGTGTTGATCAGGTTGACACAGCAAGGGACATTAGAAGAGGAGGTGTCGTGCTGTAATTGGAGGTAATACTGAGAGAAAGACTATAATTAGGAGACAGTGAACTGCAACATTTTGTTGAAATGAGCTGGGGTTTGCATTGAAAAAGGAGACGTCTCAGAAAGGATTCATTATTTTTAGTTCTGCTTTAAAATTTCCATGCATAAAATTATCATGCAAAAACGCAGGGATGAAACATTAACCGCTTCTTTTATAACACTTGTCAGCCTCAGCAGTTCTGAGGTTCACCTTGGTCCTTCTGACCACACAGACATCGAATATTAAACATCTGCAGATAACCGCGAGGCAGGCCAGGTTAAAGAAGTGTCACGGTAAATGGGTCAAAGTAGACGAAGGTCTTGCATTAATTTAGTCTGATGTGTGAAATGCATTTTCAAGTCTTTCCTTCCCCAAGGACAGTATGAGAAAAAGGGTCATTGAGAAATGAGACACTTCCAAAAGAAATAGAGAGACTGGAGAACTGTTTAGGATGTCACAGCAATGAAACATCTGAATTTATTGCAATATTTTAAAAACCCATAAACCGAATCAGCTCATTTTCCACCAATGAATGCAAAAGACACAAATTACATGATTAACAGCCAGTGTATTTAATAGCGATTACTCATCATTTTCTTTTTTTTAATGTACAGTACTCTCATTATAGTGTTATTATTATGAAGCTTGTCATGTGTGTGTAAAGTAATAGAAATACTGTTTGGTATTACTCTCTGTCGTTGTGTGGTGTCGAAGGCCCAGAGGTTTATTACAAGTCAGTTTTTACGCGAAACATCAGGTGGCAGGCGTAGAAGTAGATTAGTAGTTTAGCAAGCAAAGGCCATTCCCATCTCATTCTTTAATAGGATCAAGCTGGTGTGTAAAATGTGACTTGAATTAAAATATAATTACCTTACAGCAAAGACAGGCCACCAGCGGCTCAGATCTATTGATTTAATAGTAATCGAGCATGACTCCCATGTTCGGCTGGTTGGAAATCGAGCCGCTTTTTAATCAGTGTTGTTTTACAGTATATCGTCTCTCCAAAAGGACTGATCTTCAATCATGTTCACAGTTTTACACATGTAAATATTATTATTGGAATAGAAAATGGATTTTTGGTTATGTTATGCCATAGGGTTCTGTATAGGACATGTATTTGATTATGAAAAATACACTAAATATAAATATGTACTACTATTCAAAAGTTTTTGGTCAGTAAGATTTAATTAATTTATTTATTTATTTGAGAAAGAGATTAATACTTTCATTCAGCAGGGACATATTTAATCAAAAGTGACAGACATTTTATATTGTTACATAATATTTGCTTTACAAGTAAATGCTTTTCTTTCAAGTTCAGATTAAGCAGAACAATTTTCAACGTTGATAATAATAAGAAATGTTTCTTGAGAATATTAGAATGGTTTCTGAAGGATCATGTGACACTGAAGACTGCAGTAATGTCTGCTGAAAACACACAGGAATAACATAGTAACAGAGTTATTTTTAATGGTAATCTTATTTTACAGTTTTTTTTTTTACTGTATTTTTGATCAAATAGATTCAGCTTTGGTGAGCATAAGACATCTTTTGAAAAACATTACTAAAATCTGACCTCAAACTTTTGAATTAAAGTGTAAAGAGTAACAGTAACTATAAATGTACTAATATACTGTAAATGTTCCACAAACTCTATATTATATTTATTATTATATTATATTTACGGTGACAGATGTTTACACTTAAGAGTGTATTATTGTGTGAATTGTCATACCATCTGAGTGATATATTGGTTAGTAGCTGCTCTGGTCATAGTTTAAGATGGAACAATTCTGTTTAGGATGTCTTCTGAAGAAGCCTCGCACTATCCATTGCTTAAATCTGACATCTGAGTGATATATTAAGAGGGGATACTCCTTAGATCTTCTGAATATTATGAACTCTCTCTTTAAGCCTGTGAGTAGCTGGTCTCAAGCCCCACATCCATGCCACGTCTCAGATCAGTGGGCAGATCTAAAATATATCTGTATTCTCATTATCTAGAACATTCACTGTTTAAAAAGATGCATATTCACTGAGCTGATTATCATTCTGTCTCAGGCTAGATTTAGCTAAGATAAAATGTGTTAAAGTAAAGAATGAAACTGTGAGGACACAGTTTATTTACTTGACAGAGTCTTTTACAGGTCAAAAGAGATTGATAGATAGACTAAATAAAAAGTATGGTCAGTAAGATTTTTTAAAAATGTTTTTGATAGAAGTTGTTCACCAAGGATGCATTTATTTGATTAAAAAAAATATTGATATCACTCTGACTATTAAAATACTGTTTCAGCAGTAAAATAAAGCACTACTCATAATGATAGACAGTGCCAGCACGATATAAAAGGATTCAGACATCAGCCAGTGACCATGTTCATGTAGCTAATTCATCTGTTTTTGTGGCTCTCTGTGGCATATCTTAAGCACAATTCAGAGAGAACTCTAAAATGACATAATTTGAGACATTACGAGACTCATTACTGTTGCCTTTTGTTGAGTTAAATGCAGTGAAATGTATTCCATATATAAAAGTGTAGTAGTATTTCATTTAGAAAATACTGTGAAATATTAATTAAAAATGCGAATTAGAGGCTTGTGTGTTTAACAGAAGTAATTCCCAGGCAAACAGGCCACTTAAATTTGTAATTTTTACTTCAAACTATGTATTTTTCAGGCCTATTTAGCTTCAAAGTAATTCTGTAAGTTATTTCTCTCCCTTGATATAAAAATGTCGTAGGATAAATCAAACAAGAATATACTAAACATCCCCAGGGACTGGATTTTCTAGTGCATGTCAATGCGTTACGCTGAGGCGCTGCTGATTTAAATGTAAGATTATGTAACCACATTTCCAGAATCTGCACAGGTTAAAAAAAAGAAGTTGTTTTAAAGAATGTTGGTGAAATCTAATTTTATGTTCCACAGAAGAAAGAAATATATACAGTTTTGGAACAACATGAAGGTAAGTAGCCTAAATAATGACACATTTTTTCCGTTTTGGGTGAACTATCCCTTTAACACACTGAGTAAATGTGTTATCTAATTAACAGCTCTTTCTTCATATTTGTTTCGAAGAGAGATTTGTTTGAAGGATGCTGGCAGTCCTGTTACAGGAACTTTCTAGGTTGGGAAACAACCTAGATTTGAGGCCGTTTGTTGCGGTTTTGTGTTGGCTCTGGAACCGCGCTGTAGGAAGCAGAACCGTCTGTGTTACAGGTTCAAAAGAGTGTGTTTACCCTTCCTTTCTGCTTGCAGCCGGTGTAAAAAAAGACAGTCTCACTCCACAGGGCTGTTATGTTGTATTCTCTGTATAAAATGTTAATTAACTGAATGATAACGGAGACCCTCTGGTTTGTTTGAGGTGGTGGAAGTTGTACATTCGGCTCTCTGACAGCTGTAGTGTGTTCACCCGTTTTCTCAATTTCCAGTTGATTAATGTACCAAGACGTGGGAATGCATCCTTCCCTGTAGGGAGGGAAAACGCATGCCAATTTGAAGTGTAATTTCATGCACTTCTACTGAGGCATTCAAATGTGTAAAAAAAGACACTTTTAGCCTTGTATTCCTTGCGGGATCAAGTGGCATGGTAAATGGGTTTGCATGATCTGATAGCTGTAGGATGGTGCGAGGCTTTTATGAAGGTGTTTTACTGGTATCTGTAAGACTCGAGTAATCCATAAGCAAACTTCAGGCACAATGCATATTCTCAGCATGTATATTTTTGCTTAGGTTTCATGTGCTGTATCAGACAGGCATTTTGTTCTCAGAAATTTTAATTTTGAGCTCCATGAATACACTCCTGATAAAAATGCACTTCAAGACAGATGATTTGCAGATGGAACAAGCAATAATGTGAGATGCATTTAAAAGGTTTTAATTTTCTTTTCCCTTTTTTATCACATTCCCAATTCCAACAGGCTCGAATGTAACAGGCAATCTGCCACCACGATACCCAGAAGTGTTTTTGTAGTCTTTCTCCTGAGCTACAGCATAGAAAGTAATACAATATGGAGACCCCTTTTCTGTCAAGGAATAAACAAATTCTGACTTTTTCCTCAGAATTGCTAGATATAAATGCTGAATTGCAAGACATAAGCTCAGAATATATGTAAAGTCAGAACTGCAAGCTGGTGCAAATCATGGTGCAAGATATACTGTAAATGCAATTTTGAGGGAGAAAGTAAGAATTGTGAGATGCAAACTCAGAATTGTGAGACAAAATATTCCATAAATTTTGCATGGCTACAAAAAGTTCAGAGCAACATATCTTGTGCCACAAACTCAAAATTTCAAAATCTGTGAGTACAAGTGAGATGTGAATAGAAAAAAAAAATCAGATGAAAGCACAATGAAGTTGCCCAACTTGAGTAAGGCCAGAGTGGGAAGTTCATTTTGTGACTAAGCTTCTCACATTTAGCATCCCGCTGTTATGCTAGCCCTGACTACACTGTGTGTCAGAGATGTGAGAGGAGGATATCAACACATCCGCTACAATCCAGTCAAAATACTGTTTCAGCAGTAAAATAAAGCACTACTCATAATGATAGACAGTGCCAGCACGATATAAAAGGATTCAGACATCAGCCAGTGACCATGTTCATGTAGCTAATTCATCTGTTTTTGTGGCTCTCTGTGGCATATCTTAAGCACAATTCAGAGAGAACTCTAAAATGACATAATTTGAGACATTACGAGACTCATTACTGTTGCCTTTTGTTGAGTTAAATGCAGTGAAATGTATTCCATATATAAAAGTGTAGTAGTATTTCATTTAGAAAATACTGTGAAATATTAATTAAAAATGCGAATTAGAGGCTTGTGTGTTTAACAGAAGTAATTCCCAGGCAAACAGGCCACTTAAATTTGTAATTTTTACTTCAAACTATGTATTTTTCAGGCCTATTTAGCTTCAAAGTAATTCTGTAAGTTATTTCTCTCCCTTGATATAAAAATGTCGTAGGATAAATCAAACAAGAATATACTAAACATCCCCAGGGACTGGATTTTCTAGTGCATGTCAATGCGTTACGCTGAGGCGCTGCTGATTTAAATGTAAGATTATGTAACCACATTTCCAGAATCTGCACAGGTTAAAAAAAAGAAGTTGTTTTAAAGAATGTTGGTGAAATCTAATTTTATGTTCCACAGAAGAAAGAAATATATACAGTTTTGGAACAACATGAAGGTAAGTAGCCTAAATAATGACACATTTTTTCCGTTTTGGGTGAACTATCCCTTTAACACACTGAGTAAATGTGTTATCTAATTAACAGCTCTTTCTTCATATTTGTTTCGAAGAGAGATTTGTTTGAAGGATGCTGGCAGTCCTGTTACAGGAACTTTCTAGGTTGGGAAACAACCTAGATTTGAGGCCGTTTGTTGCGGTTTTGTGTTGGCTCTGGAACCGCGCTGTAGGAAGCAGAACCGTCTGTGTTACAGGTTCAAAAGAGTGTGTTTACCCTTCCTTTCTGCTTGCAGCCGGTGTAAAAAAAGACAGTCTCACTCCACAGGGCTGTTATGTTGTATTCTCTGTATAAAATGTTAATTAACTGAATGATAACGGAGACCCTCTGGTTTGTTTGAGGTGGTGGAAGTTGTACATTCGGCTCTCTGACAGCTGTAGTGTGTTCACCCGTTTTCTCAATTTCCAGTTGATTAATGTACCAAGACGTGGGAATGCATCCTTCCCTGTAGGGAGGGAAAACGCATGCCAATTTGAAGTGTAATTTCATGCACTTCTACTGAGGCATTCAAATGTGTAAAAAAAGACACTTTTAGCCTTGTATTCCTTGCGGGATCAAGTGGCATGGTAAATGGGTTTGCATGATCTGATAGCTGTAGGATGGTGCGAGGCTTTTATGAAGGTGTTTTACTGGTATCTGTAAGACTCGAGTAATCCATAAGCAAACTTCAGGCACAATGCATATTCTCAGCATGTATATTTTTGCTTAGGTTTCATGTGCTGTATCAGACAGGCATTTTGTTCTCAGAAATTTTAATTTTGAGCTCCATGAATACACTCCTGATAAAAATGCACTTCAAGACAGATGATTTGCAGATGGAACAAGCAATAATGTGAGATGCATTTAAAAGGTTTTAATTTTCTTTTCCCTTTTTTATCACATTCCCAATTCCAACAGGCTCGAATGTAACAGGCAATCTGCCACCACGATACCCAGAAGTGTTTTTGTAGTCTTTCTCCTGAGCTACAGCATAGAAAGTAATACAATATGGAGACCCCTTTTCTGTCAAGGAATAAACAAATTCTGACTTTTTCCTCAGAATTGCTAGATATAAATGCTGAATTGCAAGACATAAGCTCAGAATATATGTAAAGTCAGAACTGCAAGCTGGTGCAAATCATGGTGCAAGATATACTGTAAATGCAATTTTGAGGGAGAAAGTAAGAATTGTGAGATGCAAACTCAGAATTGTGAGACAAAATATTCCATAAATTTTGCATGGCTACAAAAAGTTCAGAGCAACATATCTTGTGCCACAAACTCAAAATTTCAAAATCTGTGAGTACAAGTGAGATGTGAATAGAAAAAAAAAATCAGATGAAAGCACAATGAAGTTGCCCAACTTGAGTAAGGCCAGAGTGGGAAGTTCATTTTGTGACTAAGCTTCTCACATTTAGCATCCCGCTGTTATGCTAGCCCTGACTACACTGTGTGTCAGAGATGTGAGAGGAGGATATCAACACATCCGCTACAATCCAGTCTCTGCATAATTTACAGCTCTGAGAACTTAAAATAGAGCCGAGTGCATTTAATTAAGCATTTAATTAAGCAGAGGCTAGATTATAGCTCTTGCATTTGCAGCCATTACTTTTCCTAAGATTTTAAACTGATTGTTTTAGCATTTCTCATTTGAATGTCACTTTGGATAAAACTGTCTGCTAAATGAATAAATGATCAATAGACAAAAAGCTCCAAATAACCCTATGATTACTTGATTGACAGATAGATAAAGACTAGCAGATTTGTTGCTCAAGTATGATGGAATAAAATTGCAAATAACAGCATGCCTGTGAATTGAGAAGCTGTTTTCTGTTTGTTGGATTGGTTTGGTGGTAAATACAATTTTACAATGCTACCATTCAAAATGTTGGGGTCAGTAAGAAAAATTTTTTTTTAAGAAATTTGTACTTTTATTCAGCAATGGTTCATTAAATTGATCAAAAGTGACAGTAAAGGCTTTTATAATGTTACAAAAGACTTCTATTTTAAAAATACTGTTTTTTTTTACTTTTTATCCATTTATTCTTATTTTATTACAGACCAGGCTCTTTTTAAATCAGCTGAACATAGGGACTTTATTCATATTCTGAGCAAATCAGGTAACCCAAATTCAAATGACAAACGGCCTCGTGCGACATCGTAATGCATCTTGATAATTGTGCATTTGCTTTGTATCTTGGTTTACTCGGGGTCGATAAGCAATATGCTTACAGATGGATGTATTCATTTTGGAGACTGATGGATGAGAGCAGGGGAGAAATCAATCTCTCTTTCCTTTCAGGTATTGATCACTTGTTCAGGAGAGTTCCGTGTATCGGGACATGTATTAGAGGCCAGGATGTGAGGAAGTGTAAAGATGTTTAAATCAGTGTTGTTAAACGTGTGTGACAATGGGGTTTTATTATAGCCTTGTGGGGCTTCAGCGCGGAGAATGCATTTAAGCACAGATAATAGAGTTGATAATGTATACAAAAGCACATAATGTGTGTGAATTTATGTTTAAAGCTTTTAATTCCACTATAAAGTGTGCTATACATTATTTAAAAAAAGAGTCCATCTTATCAAATCATATACAGTCAAACCAAAATTTCTTCACCTTCAACATTTGTCACATTATCACAGTTTATTCACTATAGTTTAGAAAATGGAAATAAAATATCAAAAGAGCTCGGAGTTAAACTGTGTCAGAAAAAATTCATCTTGATAATGTCAGATAACTTTGATAGAAAGGTATGTTACGAATCAGGTTGAATAGCTGTCAGCTGTTAAATTTAAGTACACAATTAGATAATACCAATTTAGGTCAACCAATTACCAAGCAATGCTTAATTTTGTTCAGTCTGTGGTGTAAAAAGTTCGCATTAGCAATTAAAGAAAAAACACTTAAGCAAAACATGGTCAGGTCAAAGTGTCTGAATAATTTTTGGTCCCAAATTTGTATCAATTTTACTGGTAGTCCACTCTATGAAGAATCTTTGGGTATAATATGTCACAGTTTACATTATTTTGCTATCCTCACTTACATAAACGAACTATAGTGTTCTGCACCCTCTAGTAAAAAATATATAAAAAATTATATCTAGTGTCTGAATAATTTTTGGTTTGACTGTATCTATATCTTTTAACATCCTTTAACATTTATTGAACACATTAAGCTTTATAAAAACAAGTAATTCATTAAACACCCTGACTCTTTTTAAATGGCAATTTACAGGATTATAAGCATAATGTGATGAACTGTTATGCTTAAAAAGGGTGTTTTCAGTGACATTATTCTACAAATAAATTTTTACTCTTTCAAGACTCAGTCACAATTCTAGGTTGTTTTTCTGGTGGATAGAAAGGTGTTGCTATTTGGTTACTGTGGTTTTCTTTTTGCTAGGGCATCGCTTGGTGCTTGCTAGTGTGTTTTGCTTCAATTCAAAGAGTTGCTATGATATTCTGGTCTCTAGATATGACCTGGTTCCTCCTATAATGCAAGTTTTGGGCTTTTTTGTCTGCTTTTATCATCTGCCAAGTTAGATAGAAATGTAATAGCACACCTCATCATACCGCATAATTTAAACTAACATTTATGGCTGTAGTACAAATATTACAGGACAAGTTACATGCCAACTTGGGTGATTTGTTTACATCCCTACCCGTAAGAATGAGCAAAAGTAACCTTGTTGCTTGCCACAGCCACATTTCAGGCCTTTACTAAGCTCTGCATTAATTAAACAAGATGTTCCAGCATCTAATACATGGTTGAGTGCAGAAGTGAAATCTGCCTCCCTTGTATTCTACCATTAGTGGTCTTGGAGCATTTCTGAGCACTCTATTCTGCTCTGAGAGTTTGCACCTCAAGTAGAAACCCACAGGACTGCCAGCGTGTAGCGGCGGTTTCAGTCAGTGCACCGTGATCATCTTCACAGCCTGTTGTTATCTCCACAAAATAAAATCCAACCTGCTGTCAAATTACTCACCATTGAACAGCTGCTCCTGAGAGCCACAATGGCATTACAGCCAGGCATGTTGCCAGCCTCTGACCCAAATCGCAGAGAGTGCACATGCATTGGTTTTCTTTTAAACACACTCCAATAGAACTAGCTTGTTATTTCATTGATTTAGATGGAGTCGTAATTAATGCTCGGTCCCTGGATAACTACGAGGAGGTTTGATAGGTTCTCTCACTGCATCAGACACATGCTAACCTAAAAAATATTACTGTTCTATTCTGCTCACTGGGAGTTATTTGGCAGTTTCTTCTGTGCTCAACAGGACAGTCTGTCCTGCTGCTCTAACTAGACAACAAGACTTTTATTCTTGTTGATGTTTTTTTTCCTAAAGGTAAATGAAAGGCAAAGAAAATTTATATGGATAGTCAAGATTTTTTTTCAAAGATCTAGCCAAAAGTGACAAAGACTTTTTACATTGATACAAAAAATTATGTTTCAAATAAATGCTGTTCTTTTGGACTTTTTCCGTCAAAGAATCCTAAAAACTATGTATTACCATTTCCAATAAATAAATCAATAAAATAAAAATCTTAACCAGTACAACTGTTTTCGAAAAATGTTTCTTGAGCACCAAACCAGCATATTAGAATTACGGCTGCTGAAATTTCATCTTTTCCATTTCAGGAATAAATTAAAAATATTTCACAATATTACCGTTTTTTTTGATCAAATAAATATAGCCTTGGTGAACAGAAGAGACTTCTTTTAAAAAAAAATGTTTTTTTTAAATACCATACGTTTGAACAGTAGATTAAATACAGTATATATTTCTTTTTTTAATATCTTTTATATATAGATGATTTTTGTTTTAACATTTGAGACCTATACTTTTAATACTAAGCAATGAATATCTATTTTAAATGCAAAATACTTGTTTAAAATGTCAATTATCTAAACTAAGAAAAGAAAAAAAATCAATATATGAATGAAACTATGCATTTATGTATGTATATATGTGTATATGTATACTGTCGAAGTACCAAGTTGTTTTCCATTTAGAATGCTGCTTATCATGCATTTCATTAGTTTGTATTCTGTATAGATTCGATCAGCGCTTTTAGCACTCTGACTTTAAAGCCCACATCCACCGCATGGAGAAACAGTTATATTCTGACATCCTAACCTGTCTCTCCTTGCACAATCCGATCAGCCCTTTGTGTAGGAGGAATTAATTAACAAAAGTTTACCTGAAATTCTCTACACGGTTAGCCTTGTAGCCTTCTTCAATGTCTGAATAAAGCTCTCCCTATCCACACAGCTCCTTGGCTGCATTTACACTGCAGGACCTAATATTCTGACACGTATTCGCTTTTTTTTCATCTCGTCTGTTTATGGTTTTTACTGTTTATTTGCCAAAATGAGCATTTGACCGTTCAGCCGTATTATTGTTAGCGTGCATGCACATATTAATGTGAGATTACAGTCTCAGGGATTGAATGATCCATCATGGCCCTTAAAAATGTGATGTTTTGGACCCCACTTTCATTGTTTGCGAAAAACAGTCTTCAAAGTATCTTATTTTGTGTCCCCCAGAAGAAAGAAAATCATACAGGAACAACATGAGGGTGGGTAAATCATGTTTTGGGTGAACTGTCCCTTTAAGGAATGTGTGTTAGAAAAGGTTATCCAAGGACAACTGCAGTTGTGGTCTTTTTTAAAGCGCCGCTTCATTGTCGTTGGAATTTACATTCAAATGTTACATTGACTAACTCACCTTGCTTTGTTTATGTGCTGTCGGCTTATTCTCTGAGTCAGTTCACAACCACTTTACCACATCACACAATAGTCTACAGGCAAGAGATAAGGCCGGATCACAAATGCGTTGCTGCTGCTGGCTGCAGCTTCAAACACCTTGAATCTCTGATACATTTCCACAGATCCACCTCCGGAGTGTTCTGTCTGAGGTCAGCTTTACTCAGCCAGCTGGAACAGCTGTCCCGGCATTTGTTTCACTAGAGAAACACTGATCGCCTCAGATGTACCTTGCAGGTCCTGTCAGCTCTGTGCGGCTTCCCGGTGAGAAATATGCTGAGCGAGCGCATGCACAGGAGGTTGTTTGGCAGGGTGTTTTACATTCTTAATACTGCAGCACATAATATTTATACTAACCAGATCTCTGTAGTATATTATTATTTTTGAGGGCTAGATCTGTTTTGTATCTCTTGGTCATTTTGTACTTATCAACTATTCATCTAAGAAGTTTGTGGTAGCTGCAGCTATCAGCTAACTGGCCCATGAAGACCTTGATCCTTTGGCTGCAATATGGTCCAGAATTTATGGTGCAAGTCACACAAGACTAGGTAAATGGTTTATCTTTGTTTATGATATATATATATATACTGTTAAAAATGTATATGCGAGGAAAGTCGCTTAGGATGAAAGCATCTGCCAAAATCATAAATGTATTGTTTATTTAAAAGTGCAGCAAATTATTACAATTTGTAATTATTGCAAATTAAAATAACTGTAATTTAATTTATTTCCGTGATGGAAAATCCTTCATGATCCTTCAGAAATCATTCTAATGCTGATTTGCCGCTCAAGAAACATTTCTAATTATTATCAATCTTAAAAACAGTTGTGCTGCTTAATATTTTTGTGAAAACCATAATACAATTTTAGAATTCTTTGATTAATAAAAAGTAAAAATAACAGCATGCATATCATATAGAAAACTTTTGCAACATTAAAAATATGTAGCATTATATGTGACCCTGGACCACAAACCCAGTCATACCCCTGACTCAGTCAGCTTTCCATTGATGTATGGTTTGTTAGGAAAGGACAATATTTGGTCGAGATACAACTATTTGAAAATCTGGAATCCGAGGGTGCAAAAAAAAAATCTTGAGAAAATCACCTTTAAAGTTGTCCAAATGAAGTCCTTATCAATGCATATTACTAATCAAATATTACGTTTTGATATATTTATGGTAGGAAATTTACAAAATATCTTCATGGAACATGATCTTTACTTAATATCCTAATGATTTTTGGCATAAAAGAAAAATCAATAATTTTGACCCATGCAATATATTGTTGGCTATTGCTACAAATATACCCGTGCGACTTAAGACTGGTTTTGTGGTCCAGGGTCACATATGGTGTACCATTATTATATGTCTTTTTATTGTGTCTTTTGATCAATTTAATGCATCTTTGCTGAATATAAGTATTAATTTATTTTTTAACCTGAAAAACAATTTTATAAACCTAATAACCTAATCTAATAAACATTTC
Source organism: Sinocyclocheilus anshuiensis (assembly GCF_001515605.1). Lineage (NCBI taxonomy): Eukaryota > Metazoa > Chordata > Actinopteri > Cypriniformes > Cyprinidae > Sinocyclocheilus > Sinocyclocheilus anshuiensis. Next base: position 927,948 of record NW_015556110.1, on the reverse strand, counting down.
AAAAGTCCTCTGCTCCAACCTGAGTAACTGGAGACCACATCTATTAATTGTAAGTTTGTTGTGACACTGTCACTTTACAGTGAGCTACTGTACATTGTTTTGCATAAAACTGCTAAAAAAATCTGTGATGTGACAAATGTTCATTTTAGTATTAGAAATTGCATTTCGCAGAATTGCATTCAGGGTCCAAAATTGACAATCACTAAGTGGAAAATGCTATTAAAAATTGGCTTTAGCAACTAAATAAAACCATTTTTCAGTAACTTTATTAGAAATTGCAACATAATGCATGATCAAATTTGAATTGTACAGGAACTGACATGACATGACACGAGGTACAGTATGAAAATTTGAGGTATGAAATCACTTCGTGTTTTTGTGACCGGTGCAATTTCACAGACTATAGACCTGTGCTGTTTGTCACTGATATACGATGAGAACAGCTACAAACTCCCATTGATGTAGGGGCAAAATATATGTACAGTGCAGGTTATTGTGTCATACAGTTTCTTGGCCATTATAGGAGACATTTACGGCTGATACTTTTTCTCAATTCAGCCATTGGCAGGTGTGGCATAAAGTTCATTTATTACTTTAGATTGAACAAACAGCCAAGAATCAAGCTGGTCAAACTGATTGGCAACTATCCTGTTGTCCATGATTGACAGCGTGATGCCGTCTGTTGAAAAATGGATGCTGACAGCTATTAGAAATCACTTCTGCACCTCCACAAGCTCTAATCAACATTATATTTGGCTTCCAGCCAGCTCGTATCCTCTGACAGATGTCTGTAGGCCAGTGTGTTAGATAGAGTTTCTCCCTCGTGAACCCTGGACAAGGGGAAGTCAAAGCAATTCACACATTTGCACCAAAAACCCACCTGAGTGCTGTAATCAATTAGCACTGTTACACTAAAGTTAAGGGTCACATTAAAGAAGGACATGTTCATTAGAATCTAATCAATTGTCTCTAAGGGATAATTTGGAGCCTCTTATTTAATTATGTAAATCTTTTTACATTTGCTTTCATATACTGAGCATTTAGCATCATAGTGATCATTCTTTATTAATTATTATCAAACTGCTCTCTGCAATCTGGATTCTAATCGGTCAATCAAGCGGTGTTTTCATATTTTGTATAATATACAGGAAAGATATTTTTTGTTATATATTTAATGTTTTGTAGCCATGTAAAAAGTGGGATCATTTACAGACTCTTTCACATTGCTTTCATATACATACAATTATCGTCATTGTGATCATTATTTATTAATTATTAAATGGCTTTCTGGAATACTGGATTCTAATTAAATGACATCATCCAGCATTTTTATATTTCATAATCTTTACAGTGACTGTAATCATAGTATTAATGTAATATTATTGCCATGTCGATCTTGTTGCTAGGCAGATTGTGTTATATAGCCTATTATACTGGACTTTTTTATATTTTGTTACTTTTTTATTTACATTATAAAATAATATCTACTCAAATCAATCTTTCATTTTTTTTTGCTATATATTTATCGTTTTTGGGTGAGATTCACATTGCTTTCATATACATACATTTAGCATCATTGTGATCATTCTTTATTATTTATTTTTCAATTGTTATTAAATGACTTTCTGGAATACTGGATTCTAATTGGTCAATCACATCTTCCAGCATTTTTATATTTCATAATCTTTACCATGACTGTATCATTATTAGTATTACTGTAATATTATTGCCACATTCATCTTGTTGCTAGACAGATTGTGTTGTAGATTGTACTGGACTATTTTTTTTTCTATTTTTAATTTTTTATGGCTGATATACAGGTTACATTATCAATCTTTCATATTTTTTGTTATACATTTCATGTTTTTTGGTGAGTAGCCATGTAGAAATCAGGATCATTTACAGTTATTCCTGCAAAATAAACTCTAACAGGATGATCTTGCATCACACTGAAAGGATTTTTTTGTTAAACTATAGATATAACATGGAATTAAATGAGATTCTGAATGCATTTTGCAAAAAATCAAAACTTCGCTTGCTGTGTCTGACACACTTCTGTTACTTCTGTGTAAGCTGGTTCCCCACAATTGCTTGCATTTAACAACTGACAAATGGCAGTGTGCTTATGCAGTTTAAAATGGCTCTAGTGTTCAGCATAATGCTTTCCTATCGTTAAATATATCTATTGCTTCTCAGCACATTGGACATTGTATTGATTTGAGAATTTAAAGCTTCATTCTGCCTATGTGAGATGCAGTTAAGTACATTGGTCTTGTCTTTCTCTTTTCTTTCTGATACAAATGGTGGTTGGACAACGACAAAAGCAAAGAGCAAAAATTAACTGTTTCTTGTTTGAACTTGAGCCATGAGTGAATTGTTTTTCATTTGACCTGAATGTTAGAAAATCATTTGAATGACAGCATTCATTTCAGGGACTTAACAGAAACTGAGGCAATGCATTAAACATAACCGACTTTTAAACAAAATTTAAAGTCAAAAACTGAGCATGCTCTGTATTTGTCCCATATTTTTTCGGAGCCTAGAGAGGCATGCCAAAAAGATCTGCATTCCCCTGTAAGTGTGTATGAACACATTCAAAGTTAATTTACATCTTTATCTCTCCTTTTCTTTAAAATAATCAATCAGTGCTGCTCTATTTTCACTTCTAAAGCACAGATATGCTGGCAGAGGCTGCAATCTTTCTCCCTATGATTTCATCTGTGGGATGTTTCCTATCAAAGCCAGCTAGTCCTCAAACAAGTCTCATATCCTCAATTTGAAGCTGTTCCACATTTTGGCAGGGCTCTGTGTGTGTGTGTGTGTGTGTGTGTGTGTGTGTGTGTCTGTGTCTGTGTCTGTGTCGTTGCTCATGAAAGAAGTGACACGAGCAGTGATCTCTGTTGCTTCATCTGTTTCATCATCTGTGTTAATGTCAGGTTCAGATATTTCTTTTATATAAGTGGTTTGCACCCAATAGAGCGGACATTTCTTCGAAAACAGGATTTTTCTGGATCTTTTGAAATAAAAAAAGTTTGATGTACCATGTAGACACGCTCTGACATTCATAAAGCAAAGCTTTTTCCCAGTCCACGAGACTGTTTATGGAGATTTATGCAGCAAAAATGGATATTGGTGTCACACCCATGAGCAGATTTACATACAACCACCTACGTTTCCATATCCGCTCCTATTTGGTATTCAGAAGATTTGTGGGAGTGTTGCTACTGATTTTACATCTGAAAAGGTTAGCCAATCATAGTAAAGGTCATTATCAAGTTTGGGGTCTGTAAGATGTTTAAATTTTTTTGAAAGAAGCGGTTTATGCTCATCCTGGCTGCATTCATTTGATCAAAAATACATTATAGACAGTAATACTGTGAAATATTATTACAATTAAGATGTCATTTATTCCTGTGATGGCAAAGCTTTCTTTTTTCTTTCATATTGGATCCACCAGCAATCCCACGACCTGTAAGTAACCAGTTTCCTTTTAAATGTTTCATCAGAGGAGGGTATTAAAAATATAAAAGTCATTTTAGGCTGACAGACACCCGAGTAACTGAAATGACACAGTGACCCAAACCTTGTTACAGTAACTCATCAGCACAGTGAACCCAGCAAATAATGCAAAATGCCAGTCACAGACACTTAGACTTATCTGGAGAAACTTAATAACAAGGCTTCACAGGAATAAGCTCTTAGGGCTGTTGGCGCAGAATCACAATAGGCTGATGAAATGGCTTAATCAGCCCCCTTCTAACCATTCATCTGAATCCTTCAATATTATCCCACCTCGGCAGGAATTACGCTATGATTCAATGCGAAAGACAGATACAGAAAGAGAGAGATGATTAGCGTCTTATCCTGCCAGAACACTAGTTTTTACCCAGACTGCCTTGCTCTTCCTGTTGACACGTGTGCTGTAGTCATCCATCCTCCTGTTGGACACGTTCAAGTGATTCAGCACGCTGCCAAAACCAATATGACTGATCTCTTGTTGTAAAACATATTTGTATGCAGTTTCTTTTCTGTGTCGCTACAATGCCTTGTTTTTATGAGCATACTTATTAAGTGAGGCCCTTCTTGAATGGAAATATTTGATGAACTCTCATGAATGTGATACTTCAATTCTGCCCACCAAGGCTGCATTTATTTGAATAAAAATATCTTAAAAACAGTAATATTATGAAATAATATTATATTTTATTTTATGAAATAGCAAAGATGAATTTTCCGCATCATATTCCAGTCTTCAGTGCCACATGATCCTTCAGAAATCATTCTAATATGCTGATTTGGTGCTTAAGAAGCATTTATTATATTATCAGTGCTGAAAACAGTTGTGCTGCTTAATATTTTTGTGAAAAGCAAGAACTTTTTTTAGTGAATAGAACATTCAAAAGAACAGCATTTATTTGGGGGGGGGAATTTTTTACCATTATAAATGTATTTTATTTAATTAAATGCATCCTTGCATTTGCTTTATTTGATTAATTAAATGCATCCATATATATATTTCATTTCAGCACTTTGAAAAATTTCAATTAAAAACACAATTACATTTTTTGAAGCTATTGTAATAATGTATGCTTTAAAGTCATGATTGTTTCTTTAAAGGGGTCCTATTATGCTCTTTTACAAAGTCTTGAATTTGTTTTGGGGGTGTACTAGAACAGGTTCTCATACTAGGTTGTTCGAAAAACACATTATTTTTCACATAATTTACATTATTAAAATACCTTTCTCCCCAGCCTGGCACAAACGGCTCGATTAGTTCCGACCTTCCGAAAAACAAAATGTGTTGTGATTGGTTAGCTGGCCCAGTGCGTTGTGATTGGCGAACAGCTTAGACAGTGTTTCATTACTGCCATGCCCCTTGCTCCGTCTTTCAACAAAAACTTTTGGGCGAATAACGGCCCTGTACTCCCTCGTGTTGTGGAAGCTGTCCTCAGTAAAATGCGCAGCACACAATAGCAAATTGGGGTTATAATGCTCAGGAACAGTGTTAAAAAATAAATCGCAACCACTGTTTCCTGACATCATCCGCTTTCGGAAGCCCAAACAAAGACGTTTGGGCATGGAGGTGAAAAAAAAACAGCGTTTCAGGCGGTCGC
>NW_015556110.1:894560-922311 GCF_001515605.1 Sinocyclocheilus anshuiensis | reverse complement strand
GTTCGTTGTAGTTCTTGAAAAGGGATTTTTAAAAAACGAAATATCTCCCTTTGGAGTGGACTTTGAGATTTGTAACTTTCTAGATCTTTTTTATGCCCAAACATACACACTACACACTGACAAAGCATAATAGGACCCCTTTAAAGCATTTTTTTTAAATCATCCTGCATAACAGAAAAGGTGTCCTAATTGAAGAATCACCCACATACGTTCATTAGAGTATAAATGGATTATGATTGGACTGACTTCAGAAAACTGCAGACATACGCAGCCTAAGCGCTGTGCTTTATCAGCTTGTCAAATGTGTGAAGCACAGGTAATGTTCCCAGCAATATCTTATTATCCTACTCTAAATTGAAGTTTCATTAAAAAAGGCCCAATGGGTACTCGCTCCAATGGTCGCAGATTTCAAAGTCTGCCCACCTACCACCAGGCATTTTAATCAAAGTTAAATCAAGGAAAAATGAAATCTCATTAGTGCACGGCGCCTCATTTCTCTGTCTCCCCTTCCTTAAATCAGTCAGAGATCCCAGGGCATCATGACTTTGTTCTATACTGGCGGTTTGTGCAAGTTTTAATTTCAGCTACAGCAGACTTTCTTAGCTTTTGTAAGAAAGAAAAGGTTGATTACTGCCTGAGGTATTTAGATGTAAGCTGGATTTCTGGGTGAAAACAATAGGCACAAAGACAAAAAGAAGCACAAGAGGAAATTAGAAATAATTACTTATTTTGTTATTTTTTATAAAAAATATTTCTTTTGCTAATTAATGCTTCCAGCAGAGTGAAATTGTCAGAATAGTGTTGGATGAAAATAATGATTGAGTTTGAAAATCTTAAAGAAATAGTTCAGCCAAATTAAATTCTATCATTACTATCATTTTAAACATGCATGACTTTTTCTGATGTTATACATTAAATGTATATATATATCATCATATATAGCATCAGTACATGTTTTCACCTTTTGTAATAGTTATGCATGAGTCCCTCAATTGTCCTCAGTGTTAAAAGATGTATTTCAAAATCATACAGTCAATGTTAAAGGGGTCATATGATGCGATTTCAATTTTTCTTTTCTCTTTGGAGTGTTACAAGCTCTTGGTATATATAAATTTATTAATGGAATATTTTTTTATGTCTACATTTATTTTTGAAGCTATCTGAGGTCTCCTTTAGTATTTCAGTGTATAAATCTATCATACAACATAAGGATGGGTAAAGGATGTCTGAGTTTTCATTTTTGGGTGAACTGTTCTTTTATGGTGCCAATTTAAAGTAAAAGGTCTTCAGGGAGAAGACTAAAAATGTTCTGCTAAAATTTGTTCCTCAAACAGCTATTACGGCACAAATGAGTTCCCAGGTGGAAACACTGTCAACCACACTCTCCAGAATATTGAAGAAATGTGTTCCTTGGGTTCATCCCCTGCTTCTGGTGTCTGTAAAGCTATAAATACCAGCATTATGGCCTCAGGCCCACATTAGACCTATCAGATCAAAACCAGAGCAGTATCTGATTAGTTTGAATGACCTTGAGACCACTATACATATCTGTAAAGGATTTTATTTTTCAGTAGTTATATTATGAATTTATATGTTATATTTTTAAGCTGTTAAAATAGAAATTTAGTATATTTAATAATTTATAAAATTATGTTTATTTATTTTTTATTTTGTTTTAAATACGGTGTTATTCATTACCTTCAAAGTATACTGTATGTCATTATGAACTAGTTTTATATTATGTTTATACATTTTAATATGCTCTATCATTTGTAATTCTTTGTGGTCATGTGACAGCCAAGTCAGTTGATATCACTGAAAAATTATAGACCAAAAAGAGATGATCAGTGTTTTTAGCCACAGATATTGCAATGCTAAATTTATCATTGTAGCCCACCTTCATTCTCAGATTTCCCATTGGATAATGTCATGAAAGGGCTTAAGACACCACACAGGTAATCATTGATTCCTGCTTCCAATTCACTCATGCAAACAGAGCCGATACGAACGTCTGATTTCTTGACTCGTCTCCCCAGCCTCATCAGAATATCTTTCAAAGCCCTGTTGTCCCCAGAGGCTTTCGCTTATTTTGTGTCTCCTGCTTGCAATCTCAAATTTATAACCTCTTATTTCTCTCTACTCAGGTCTGCCTAGGCGGAGGAAGGAAAGGCAAGAAGTCTCTTTTTATTTTCTCTTCCCATATTGTTTTTCAGGCTCTAAATGCATTTGATGCTCTTCAGTATGGTCACCCAAGTATCTGCAATAAAAGCAGTACAGTGGCTGAGAAATAACAGCTTTAGTTTGCATTACGACCTGTGCACCAGAATGATGAAACCTGTTATTGCATGTCAAGACCTCTGCAGTGCATAAGGTGATGGAAGACAGAATGTTATTTTTAAGCCACGCAGGCTAAGCATTTATGTAGCGTAATGTATTCAGTGCAAGAATTTAGGGAACTGCGGTTGAAGGAAGAGTTGAATAGCTATGATTGAGTAAACACCATTTGATTTGCGGCGTTTGTCAGATGCCAAGTCAGCATAAGAATAGATGAATGCTTATTTCTGCTTCAGAATGAAGTTTCCAGGTGTCTGAGCAACCTGAATAAATGTTCAAGGAACAGTTCACTCAAAAATGAAAGTTCTGTCATTATTTACTCACCCTCATGTTGCTGCAAAGCTGATGTCTTTTCTCTGTGGAACATGAACAGAGAAATTTGGTCATTCGTGCAGTTGGGAGTTTTTAGATTAAAAAAAGATTCAAACCATAAAAGAATCATATAATATGACTCATTGCCCTATATTCCAAGTCTTCTGAAGTCAAACAATAGCTTTGTGTCAGGAACAGACATTTTAAACCATTATTGACAGTGATTTGTTAGCAGTTTGAACAAGATCATTGAGTCAATTAGTTTTGAACTTAAGATGGATCCAATTCATAAATGACTGGTTTTCTGAACCACAACAGGCAAGAAGATTCAGTTCAAAAGAATGAGGCAGTTAAAATTTCTCTTACTATTGTTTTCTGCTTTGTAGCTTAATCAAATTTGTTCATAATATACGCATTTGCAATTGACACTGTCGTTGAACTGAACTGGATCAAAACTGAACTGACTTGAATTGAATGGCACTACTTTCATCAGTAGGGCAGCTTATAGCTGATTTGAATTTGTTTCATAAATAATGAACTTTACACAGTTATTGAACTGAACTGAATCAACACTGAACTGAATGGAGCTGAATAACGACACCAGTCTTTTTAGAGCTCCTTTACAGAATAATTTGTATTGGTCTTATATGTGAAGTTTGTTACTTTTCTGTTTATTATCGTGAAGCTGCTTCCAAACAATCTCTATTGTGTAAAGACCCCAGACGGAGCCTGTTTTCTCCCAAGGTTTTTTTTTTTCATCCATTTCTGTCACCGATAAAGTTTGGGTTCCTTGCCACTGTCGCCTTTTGGCTAACTTGATAACAACTGAGCTGGATGATGACATCAATATTTTCTCCAAAGCTGCTTTATAGATGAATTAAACTCATTTCATAGTTAATGAACTTTACACAGTTATTGAACTGAACTGAATCAACACTGAACTGAATGGAGCTGAATAACGACACCAGTCTTTTTAGAGCTCCTTTACAGAATAATTTGTATTGGTCTTATATGTGAAGTTTGTTACTTTTCTGTTTATTATCGTGAAGCTGCTTCCAAACAATCTCTATTGTGTAAAGAGCTATAAAAATAAAGGTGACTTGACTTGACATTGGTTTTGCATTGAAGAAAGGAACTTATACAGGTTCGGATCGACATGATGGTGAGTAAATAATGAACTGTGCCTCTAAGATGAATAAACACAATACAATAAAACACATCTCCCACTGAACTTGTAGGAAAAACAGAAAGTAGACTGCTTTACAGGTAAGAAATACAATGTATTAAAACCTTAAAAGAAACATTTCCAAACAACTTGATTTGATTTTAATTGGTGTCCATTCAAATGTCCAACAAATGATTGTCTGTGAGTAGAATTGGACAGAAAGACTTATCATGACTTTTTGGACTGAACCATCATATCTCTCAACTACTCAAAGGTGTCTGGCTCTGCCCAGGGTCTGCTGTGACGCCAAATTCAGCGTTTGAGCACCGCAGCTGTGTAGCACAGATAGCTTGCTGTCAAAAGCTGTTTTTCAAGCAAGAGACAATTATGCTCAATCAGAGATGATGCTTTACTGAGTGTTTTCCTCCCTCTCATGTGCCTCTGATTTGGTTTATGAGAGAATGTGACTGATGGCGATCTTCCAGAGGTGTTGAGCGAGTGGGGTTTCAAAATTGCAACAGCAACCAATTATGGAACAGACAGAGCACATGCTCATTAAATTTGCACAAGAATCTCGGCATTTCGAAACCATTAGCTCTGAAACCTCATTCTCAATTTCAAATGTTTCTCTGGGAGCGTCCTGATAATAGAAGTAGTGGTGTAAAGCATTATGGAAATTCTGTGTCCCAGCAGCTGTGAACAGTTGAGAGTGCAGTGATCATGTTGATACACCAGCAATTGAGGCTGAAATTCAGTTTGTTTGTTTTCTGTGCTGTATGGTGCCCATTGACGGCACTCTGAAGTGCACTAGTTCGTGTTCAAATAAAACTATTTTCCTTTAAAGGGATAGTCATCCAAATTCAGACTTCACAACTTTAGAGTGGAAATTGTGAATAACTGAACAATTCCAGTTCTGATTGCTTTTAAAGGGTTTCTATTACTTAACGATTCCATGTTTGAATCTTTTAGTAGGAATAAAAAATTGGAAAATCAAAATGCAATTCAGTTTTTGAATTATCACATTATGAGATTAGCGTTTTTTCATGTTTTTCAGAGGCAAATAATTGGCCTCAATATAAAAATGTAATCATTTGTTAATAAAACAATTACTTTATAAAATACTACAAAATGAACAGTGTGTTTCTTTAGCTACACATTGTAATGCGAACAAGTAGTGACTACTAATTTGAGACTTAAAGGGATAACCCCCCCCCCCAAAAAAAACATGTACAATTACAATTGTACAAAACATGTACAAAAATACAATTTTCATTGTATTTTTTTATACTATGAAATTGAAAACTGTTTGGTTACCCACATTCTTCAAAATATCTTTGTTTGTGTTCAGCAGAAGAAAGAAATTCATATATTTTGGGAACAATTTAAATGTAAAATTATGTTTAAATGCAGCTAATCACAGAATTTTTATTTTTGAGTGAACTATCTCTTTAAGGCCCATTCACACCAAGAATGATATCTACTATATAACAATAACCATAATGATAACCATATTAGTGTCCACACCAACAAACAATAACATTATTTTTTATTCTAAACGCCCACTTCAGTTATGTTCAATTGCACTGCAATTCCAGAGATTTGGTTTTTCTCTGTTGTTTTAGTTGTAGTCTGGACTCTGTTTTTCTTTTAAATTTACATCAATTTTAACTTTATTTTTATAGTTATCACTATATTTATCATTTTTGGTGTGTTTGCAGTTGTAAGTTTTAATCTGTATGTGTTTTGTCCCACATTATGTGTTGCCTAAAAAGAACTGATTCATTACAGTCATTCCTTTAGAAATTGGATTACACTGGTTAAGTAGCAGTGTTTTTGATTCACTAAAAATAACCAAATTATTCTTAAACGAATCAGACTGCTGGTCTCCGTGTATGTGTTTGATTCAATAAAAAGTACTGATTCATTAGAATCATTCTTTTGGGAATCAGACTACAGTGGTTGTGCTGTATGCTTTTGATTCATTAGCAAAAACTAACTCATAAGACTCAATCGTTCAGGAGTTGGAGTGCATTGCTTTTGCTGTGGTTGTCTTTGGCTTACATTGTGCACTATTTGAATGATTCATGCTATGCAGCGCGTTTCAAATGAGCTTCCATTTCAGTTAAGATGCTGTCAGGTAGCGAGACAGCTCATTAGGTTTTGGAACAGAGCTGATGTCTCTGTAGTATAAAAAAACAGCAAGAACGCCCTGTTTTGTAGAAAAACATCAGCATTTTCTAGCACAAGTTTTAAGGAAAAGTGAAAATTTCCCTTGCTCAGCAGAGAAAAAAGGTTTAATTCGCGCTCCACAGTGACAGTGACTGTAGATAAGTACTATCACACTCACCTCACAGAGAACCGCATGTTTCCAGTTTAGATTTTGATTTAATCCTAAAATCCTTGTTCCAAAATCTGTATTTTTCAAACTCAACAGTGAGGCTGTGAATTTTAATTAAGATCTCCAAGCAGAGCCAGATATGAAGATTGATGATATCATCAGCTATAGCATGTCTGTGAAGAATGAGATGTATTTCTAGTTACTAATATGCACACTATGGTGAATTATTAAGATTGTGTTTCTGCTCCTCGCACATTCATAATAATGTTCTGTCACACATTACAGTTATCCAGCCTCATTCGATGCAAATTATTATTGCTGCAATATATTAGCACAAACATCAACACGTTTTTTGGCTTATTATTTGTGACCCAGCAGAGTGGCATACAGTTCCATTTCCTGTTGTGAGTGGGTTGAGCATCATATTAGATCAATAACACACAGCCATGTGTGTGCGCTCACAAAACTCACCCCCACCTCATGTGAAAGTGGGAGGCGAGACCCCTCAAAAGACTCATCTGTCTCTGGCTCCACTACACTGTCGTCCATATTCCTCTCTCTAAGGAATACCGTCATATGCCAGGATCAAATGGCATTCTGTCAGCAACCTGCCATGCATTTCTAGCTTTCCAAAAATCCTTATTCTTCACAGCAGGATTTGTGCAAAAGAACAGAAAAACAGGCTATTGCCAGGCTAGTACTAAACTGGAAAATATCAGTTGTAAAGGTGATAATTGCATTTTACACTTTCTATGCTCAGAACAATCCATCTATTGTATTATTTTCTATTTATATTGAGAGAATTGTCTCTCGAGGAACTGGTGTTTTGTTTTACTAGAATGTGTTTCTGTGTTTTATGTGCCAAACTCTGTAAGATCTCATGATTTTGAACTCCCACTTAAGTGTGTGAACTCAACACACTGCAGTTTTGCATTGTTTCTCTTATAAAGCACCACGTCACTGAATCTTTTGTTGGAGCCGTAAACTGCATCCTTTGTACTAAGCCAATCAATGCTGTATTTCTGCATTTCCCTCACATCATTTCATGTTTTTGGCACAGATTGGATCAGAACAATGGTACAAAAAAATATATAACTTAGCCGTCTCACAATAGACGAGCGCTCGAAGCAAGATTCATCCACCCACTTGGATTATGTCGTGTTGAAACAGAAGGCTGGAGAGGGAAGCTTTGTTCATGTGTAGGGGGTTTCCTGACTCAGGTATTAACGGATCTCAAGCTACGGATCCCAGAGAGAGCGGAATTATTTCTCTTCGTGGTGATAGTGGAAAGAGTAGAAAATACAAAGAGATTCTGCTACATTTAACAAATCTAAGCTAAAAATCTAGGAGTTCATCCTTGGTTCTCACTTGAATAGCTTTGTGATTAATGAGTAGCATCTGAAACACAGGATAATGATATATAAATTATGTTGTTACCAATCTGCGTAGTGATTACGACTGCCAGAACTGGGAAAAATCCATTAGTTAGGTAAAAACACTTTAGCAGACATTCAGCTGAAAATCTAGAGGAGGCATTTCTGAGGAGAGTGATTGAGATGCTTTTTGTGTTCAGCAGGTTTGTGCCTTTAGCGTAGCGTAATATACGAGCGCGTGCCGTTTAATGAAAGCCATGTGCGAGGCCTCCCATGCTGTGATTGCTCAGCAGGTTTGCTCTTTTCATGACTCAAAGCCCTCCTAAGAGATAATTTCCCTGGATTGTGTTCTTTGGTCCACCTAAGCTTTTACTTCTATTCTGAGATACAGATAATTACTAGATGGCTAAATCAGTTTTCCTACTGTATTTAGAAAAATAGCAAATGCATTTCAAGTGTAGCAATTTAAAGACACTATGAAATCAAAATGGTATTTTGGTGCAACTTGTGTAACTTCTAAAAGTATGCTTTTAAAAATAAATGCTTTTAAAATAAGTCTCTTGTGCTCGCTTAGCTGCCTTTATTTGAGCAAAACTACAAATAAAAACAGAAATATTGTGACAATTTAAAATAACAGTTTTCTACTTTAATATATTTTAAAATGTCATTTATCCCTGTGATGGAAAAGCTGAATTTTTAGCAGTCATTACTCCAGTTTTCAGTGTGACATGATCCTTCAGAAATCATTTTAATATGCTAATTTGGTGCTCAAAAATGTTTCTTATTACTATCAATTTTGAAAACAGATGTACTGCTTAAAATAACCAGACAGAATTATTTAATGAATAGAAAAATCAAAAGAACAGCATTTATTTGTTTATTTTTTTTCTTGTAACAATTAGTCTTTTCTGTTATTTTGATCAATTTAATGCATCCTTGCTGACTATCAATTTCAATATGCTGAAATCAAATTTTTATTTTTATTTTTTTAAATCTTACTGAACATTTGAACGGTCATTCATACACACACACATGGACACACACTATTATGAATAGATAGTAATACTTCTTAAGTCAATGGCACAACATACAGGCATAAAGCAGTTTTAGGGGCCCCAAATCATTTTAGATTGATAACTTTGTTGATTTTTGTATGAAAGGCAACCGTATTTTAACATAAAAACTACTTAAGGTTCAACACTGATGCATGTTTTTGTGTTACTAACTGAATGAGACATCTCGGCTCACAAAACTGTTAAAGGTTAACTATGTTTAAACTCAACTGTCATCCTAATTCCCACACAGAGTATTCCCTGTTCTGCTATGTTGGTTCCATGAACTTTAGCTGAAGATAATCGCTTCTGCGTTCTCTTTACCCAGCTGGCCAGCTCAGATAGAAGAACTCAAGCCTCATTTGAACAGTCAGTATGCACCTACTCCATAGACAGTGTAAACCAGAGGAGGCTGAGTTCACCCATCCAGAATAAAGCGTTATTGAGGATGAAATGGGATTTTTAATTGGCTAGGGTTACAGTGCCATGTAAGGGCTCCGAAAAGTCCGGTGTTGTCACAATGACACTGTCCTACAATACGAGGCCATGGCATTCGGCACAAATGTGTGTCTCTTCACGTTACATGGAATGATGGCATTATGGGAGGAAACATTTCGTGGAACAGAATGCAGGCCTTTCTGAAATTAAACCCCCTCATTACACTGTATTTGCATTTTAGACAGGTTTAGATTACTAGCAGCAACATCTCATTTACACTGGAGATGAGATGTTCTGGAGTGCATTATCTTCTGTCAGACTATAATTTTTTTTTGAAGTTCTGCATTGCATTAACTTTACCTCTGAATTTATGATTAATGCAGGACTCCAGCGCTACCTATCATGCTCCAAAGCCTGTTGTTCTTGGGAAATCAATATCTGAAAGGTACAAGGATTTCACCCAGAGCTTCAGGCATCGCTGGCTACTCATTCAACGTGTGTATGTATTTCTAAATGTATTGCTTATCGACCAGTGTAAAAGCAGACTCGAATGGAATGCATAGTATTCATAATGCATCACAGAATTTTAACAAGCTGTTCTTTTACCAAAAGGATTGAATATGTTGTAAACAGAAGGTAGTTTGAAATTAATGGCCTTGAACTTTTTCTAACAATCATAAATTTGAGAAGTTGGGCATTTGGTGTGATTCAAGGACGTGTTGTACAAAGCAGCTATGTTTAAAGGTTTATGTGAAGGTTATTGCCAGCATAAGCAGTGGGCAGATGGGATCTAGCCATTAATGAACCATTATACTGATTAAAGCCCTTGCCAGCAGAAATGATCACTTTAATCACTGACAGCCTTTACACTAAAAATTAATTAAAGCATAGAGAGGGATTCCTGTCAGCGGGTCCTTAACATTCTAAATCCTCTCCAGATGCAATTCTGATCTATGTGTATTAATTTTGATTCCAACTCATATGAAGCGTATGTGTTCAGTACAGAGGGGACTTTAGATATGGAAGTGATCGGATATTTCACTTAAAACTGAGATAACTGAGGTATTTGGTTAAATTTGTTCAAAAGAACAGTCTGAAAAAAGTAATGAAATAACTGTCGAGTCACGTAGAGGTGAATTTTGTGATGATATCACATACTTAATAAATGAATATAAATTTACAATATATATATTACCGTATGTTTTGATATATGACATTAAACAGTATATTAAATCATACCATATATAATACGTTAGTGGAGTGGGAAATTTACCCACTATTGACGTATATAAAGTTTTGCTAACATAAATGTGATGAAATTTCATTAGTGTAGCCATTGGTGAGAGTTAAGAATATGCACACATATTATAAATTAGCCAAAACTTCTCTTTTAGATATTGTAATTTTACAGTATTGCAAAACTTCTAATCTGTGTGACTCAGCTGTTAATAAATAAAATGTGTTCATTTGGAACGGTCTGCACTGTCATGAAATAACAGTTGAGTCATGCAGATCTGAATGTTGGGTTAATAAATAAAAATAACAATATTCATTTTATATATACAGTAATAACGTATAATGCATTCATCATAATACATTCATCAGTACTTAATAAAAAATTTCAAATAATACCCATTATAAATTTCATTAGTGTAGCCATTGGTGAGAGTTAAGAATATGCACACATATTATAAATTAGCCAAAACTTCTCTTTTAGATATTGTAATTTTACAGTATTGCAAAACTTCTAATCTGTGTGACTCAGCTGTTAATAAATAAAATGTGTTCATTTGGAACGGTCTGCACTGTCATGAAATAACAGTTGAGTCATGCAGATCTGAATGTTGGGTTAATAAATAAAAATAACAATATTCATTTTATATATACAGTAATAACGCATAATGCATTCATCATAATACATTCATCAGTACTTAATAAAAAATTTAAAATAATACCCATTATCAGTGGAGAGGGAACTTTACCCACCAGTATTATACACAAAAATTAATTTCCATATCCTGTCATCATATCCAAAACTCATTATGTGCATGACTCAGCTGTTATTTCATTATGTTGCAGGTGAACATCTTCAGATATCTGAACACCACATAGGGACCCTGTGAATTGGAACGCAGCTCCTATCTCTATCTCTCTCTCTTTTTCGCAGGTTTGACCAGATTCAGTTGGAAGCACATGGTTGCTGAGAAATGAGCTGGGAGAAGTGACCCCTTTAACCTCTAAAGTTTCTGAAAGGAAGAAAAAGCAGGAAAGTGGGATCTGGTTGGCATGAGGAGATAGTGTGTGTGTGGGATTGGTGTGGTGGGGGAAATTGGGGAGGTGTTGGTCAGTCAAGTGGGAAAAGGCCTCAGTTTTTCATTTCATCAAGCAATAAAACCCCCAAGCCCTTGTGGCCTTTATCTGTGCTGTGATCTAAGTACATTATAAGGCTGAAACTCAATGTTGAGAAAGCGGCTGGAGGAAGTGATGATTACTACAGAAAGTCCAGGCAAAGTAATGAGAAAGTAGCACCGGATAGCATCAAAACCAATTAAGTCCATCCAGGTTCAATTCAACCTTGAAAATTTTCATCCATCTATTTTGAATCCTGTCTAAATGTACGGATTAATTTGCTTTAAAATACAGGGAGGAATTCGCTGAGAATTAAGTGCGCCCACTGATAGTTTATTTGCATGCTGTGCATTGTTTTACTGCCCAATCCACTAAAGGAATTATGCAAATCTAGGCAACAAAGCAAACGTGCTTCCAAAAATGTGTATTTTTTTAATTACTATTGCACAGGTATGGAGAATGCAGCAGACTATCACAATCTGGCATGCTTTACTGGAACTGTAGCACCCACTGCGACCCATTTTAAAAGGCCAAAAATGTGTGTTTTCAAGGCACTTCTGGGTGTATGCCTGGTTATTGCACTCTTCCCATCATTTGATCTTTATTTGATGAATTACTGCTGCCATAAAATGCAAACAAACCTCTCTTTTTAATAAAATTCTGTTTACCTCCTGCGGTCTGTGGGCGGTATAGTGCTGCGTTTTGTAAATAAGCCACAATCTATAAATAATAAGCCTAATTTACATAAAAAGAGGTGTATTTGTGCTGTATAGAATCGCAGCGACTTCCACAGATTTTACGCCGATATTGCCTGGTTAGTGAATAAGATGTCGGAATGAACCCCACGCTGTTTAGACTCATCTAATTCTGAATGCTATCTTACAAACCCAGGACTTGCGATGTTACGGCGATAACTAATGTGGGTTTTTGTCAGCTAGATGAGCTGTAGGATGACTCATAAAGAGATGCTCTGACAAAAGTGTGACACACATGCAGTGGATTCATACCAAGTTATGCTCTATTTTCAGTGAATGACACCTTTAATTGATGCAGCGACTGGGGACTCATGTACCGCAAAGTCAGATGGGTGTGAAAATACAGAGGGATTGAGAAAGAGGAAGAAGTATTGCTGCTGTTTTCCCTAAGCATGAAAAATGAGACCGAGTCCGTCTCAACCATATTATCCCTCTCCCAAAGTGCTTTGTAGACAGCCATTCATCTTTCTGCATCGCGCCCCCTTTATCTGTCACTCCTGTCTCATCTCTACACCTCTCATCCTGCTCCACTATCCTCCTCTACCTGAATATAATTTGCTGAAACTTTACCAAAGCAACTCAGGGCCTGTAACTCATCTTCATTGGCTCAGACTATTTGACACTGACCGTCATGTCACACATCTCCATTGTCTAATCATCACCGTTACCTTCAGCTTCGTAATAGCTCTGGTGGACCTGTTACAGATGTAGTGTTTAATGACAAACAGTAATCAGGAGGGATTTGGTGACGCATTTAATCTGTGGTTTTACAGCTTTGTCCATGGATCATTTTGTCCCCTGAGGCGGATTCTTATGAGCTCACTTACTCAGCCTGACAGAAAGTGATGTCGGAGCAGCATGATAAAAAAAAAAAAAAGCACCGCATTGGGAAAGAGGGGGGCAATCACAATTGGGCTTTGTATCTTAACGAGAACCACCGGGCAGACTTTTCTTTGATGGCAGCTCATTACTTTTTCATGTTTAAGTTCAATGAATGAATAAAAATGAACATTAGAATGTAGATAAATGAACTTTTCTGTATAATTAAAATGTTAGTTTTAACAAGTAATGGTATTAAAATCAGATTGTACCTTTATTGTAAAGTTGTTTTACCTCAGAAAAATGACCAATGAGAAGTATCCTTATGTAATAATTTAAGGACATATGTAACATAAATACTTTTATTTTACAAGATTAAATTATTCAAAATTGACAGAAGTTTCAGAAGATGTTTAAAAAATTAATTAAAAATTAAAATATATATATATATATATATAGATAATAAGAAATTGTCTATATGTGTGGGTATATGTGTGTGTGTGTACAGTATATACATAAACCGCCAACAAAAGATGTTTAAAAAAATAAATTAAATTATAGATAGATAGATAGATAGATAGATAGATAGATAAAAATAAATAAATAAATCAGTGAATTTTTTTATG
Organism: Sinocyclocheilus anshuiensis; assembly: GCF_001515605.1. Taxonomy (NCBI): domain Eukaryota; kingdom Metazoa; phylum Chordata; class Actinopteri; order Cypriniformes; family Cyprinidae; genus Sinocyclocheilus; species Sinocyclocheilus anshuiensis. The sequence continues at coordinate 908,750 of NW_015556110.1, read as the reverse complement.
TTTTTGGTGGCCATTTGTGGATGCTTGTGTGTGATGGTGTAAATTATTGATTAAAAAAATGGAGGGTATATTGGAAAATATTCCTCTTTTTGTAGTTTCTCCATTCCTCACCACTCTTATCTGAATTTGTGGCAGGCAAGTGCTCTGCAAGTGTCTCCTGTTCACATCTGTCAAGTGGTATTTGGACAACACCCATCCAGGAGAGCAAGATTGTGTCCGTGAGTATGCAGGACAAACACATCTCACAATATTATATTCAGAGAGATGAATGTCTCTTCTTTGTTGTTTTATCTACCATGGTTATTCATGGTTATTTGGAGTGTGAGACGGTGGTCTCAAAGAGGATATTTGATGATAAGTGTGCCAGTGAGAACAGTAATTTTATTCAGGATGATTTTAGTCCTGGTGACCCAAAGACTGATCATTTTACTCCTGAAACACCCCATGGACTCAAGAGAAGAGCAACAGAAGTTTTGTGACTTTGAGGCCATGTCTATTAGATTAGTACATACCAGTGTGTATTTATTTGTATTTTATTTTATTAATTTATTAAAAAAAAATTTTTTTTTAAATCTCCCAATAAACTGTATAGCCATATTTTCAGAACTAAGTGATTTAGCAGTTAAAATCTAATATTTTATTCATTTGTTTTTAAATTTATTTTTCATTTTATTGTTATTTTATTGCAAGTTTTTTATTTCATTTATATTTAATAAAATTGTATTATTTTATTTTTAAAAATCTGACCAAATATCTTCCATCAACCTGCATCTGCCAGTTTTTCTGCAAGTTTTAGCTCATCATATTTAGCTGTTGAAATCTAAAATGTTATTTTATTTTTACATTTTAATTTAATTTTATAAATAATTTTAATTATGTTTAGCAGTTGAAATCTAAAATGTATTTCAGGCTTTTGCTCAAATAATAATTTTGTTCAATTTAATTGAACATCAGTTCATTTTTTATGAAAGTATATTTGTGAATGAATGCTTTTCTCTGGTGTAAATTCAGTGAAATTGTTTCCCTTACAGTCGCACTTTGCCTGCTTTGCTGTTGATCTTTGCTGACTATGTGGGGAAGGCTGGCTTGAAAGCCTCCCATCTTCCCCACTGGCAGCTCCTCCATTACTTACAAAGTGCTTAATCTCTCTCCGCTGAGGCTGGTCTACCGTGCTACTTCTGATTAATGACGGTGCCATTCCAGCTCTATTTATTACCATACATTTCACCATGCAATACAATCCAGCACGTTCACCCTGTGCGGAGGTATTAACATTGTGCCATGATACTTGACACTATAATAGTGAAAATTATAAGAACTTATTTGTCTGGCATTTGAGACAAATCCATTAGGCTGACTTGAATAATAGCTGAGCTGAATCTAAGACACAACCTACTGCCCCTCAGGTGCTTATATGAACACATTTAATAGTCAAAAGAGCATTATATAATAATAAAGTCCATTGAGGATCAGAAAATTGCTGACGGAATTGAACAAAAACGATCAAACTGTTATATATCAAACATTACTTGCAAGATACACAAAACCTTGGGTTTAGATTATAGAGATAAGCATAAATGTTCTCTTTTATATGAGAGAAAACGTCAAAAATAGAGAAAGTTTGTCCTGACTTTTGTGCCTCACGGGATCAGCACTAATTGTTGGAACTCTGGGTAGCTTCACAGGCAGATTGTGATGGTGTGAAAGTATGTCCTTATTAAGCTCTCCACATTCACTGTGTCTGAACAAACATGCTTGGACTTCTCACCCTCAACCATTTATTCAGTTAAAGTCAGCTTTTTTTCTGATCTTCACAGTTCGCTAGACAAGATTCATCTTGCACTTGTGGAATCTGACTAAGTCTCTGCTCCCACAGTCCTGCCTCCGCTTTGCCTTTTCAACATCCAAACACGCAGGACTGCCTCATCACCTGTCGTTCTGCTTTTACTTTCTGGCTGTGCTGGCACTTTTGCACATTCACTGCCAAGAACAGCAGCACTTTTACCCGTTATTTCATTTATTTTTATTTTATTGCGCCCACTCAGATAAAGCATTGCAATGTAAATGTATCTCCCCACACTGTCAATAAACTTTGCAGTACAGTATTCTCAACTATAACTCATAGTTGTCTACTAAAAGTTTTATTTGTCTACCAAAAAATATGTTATATTAGTAGTATAATAGTTAGTATTGTATTTTATTGTATTATATTATATTATGATTTATTAATAATTAATTTTTGTTTTATTTTTGTATTTTTCTGAGAGGAATACAAGCACACATTGAAAAGAATTGGTGTAGAAATTTTTAATCATGATACACACACACAAGTAATTTTGTGATTAATTCAGTGTGTTACTAACTCGAAATTGACTTAATTTATTTTGAAAGTTACTAGCAATTTCTGAGTGAAAGTTGTTTCTACGCCAATTGTTTTCTGTACATTAAGAGCGAAAATATCTTTTCTCTGCTGTATTCCATATATATATATATAGAGAGAGAGAGAGAGAGAGCAAGAGAGAGAGTATATACACATACACACATATACAGTGTATATATATATATATATATATACAGCAGAAAACAGATCTTTTCTCTCTTAATTTACTGTCTTCAAATGGAATGCATAATAGTGTGCTTGTATTCTAGTTATTTTTTTACTTTACAGAGCTTGTTCAGATACTTGAAGGACTGGCCGTCCTAAATCATGCTCTCCAATGTTGTTTCTCTCTTCACGCTCCTGTTGGCTGCTTTTTGGCCATCCGTTGTTATCGACCCATTAGACAAAGCAAAATGGAATTTCTAGCTATCTGCACCCTCTTAGTCTATTGTTTCCCTTTCAGTCACGCTAAGGTAATTCGTTTTTCAGGGGCCGTGTTTCGCTCCCCTTTCACTCCTGGTTGATTGCCTTGTAGAACAGACCTGTCCATGTAACATTATCCTTGGTCTATGCTCTTTACCTCTAATTTATCTGTCTAGTGAATGCCAGGATAACCAGGGCCTTTGACATATACACGTCCCTATGAAATGCCATGTTCTGTTGGGATATTTTGTTGGTCAGTGGAAGTTTTATAATAAAAAAAAAAGTTTCATTTTTAAATCTGTACATTAAAACAGTGTGAGCCCGTATCTGTGAATATTAGTTTATGACCAACTGATACTGTCTAAAAAGTTGTGAAAACCGAAAGCTTGGACAGCAATGCGGCTTTCTGGGGGTAGGAGTTCCCAGTTTTTTTTTAGTCTTACTGAAAACAAAACCATGTTTAAATGGTAACAGAGTGATATGAATGCTAAGTTCACTGGATTCGCCAAAGTTTGCCAGGCAAGTCAGTGGCTTAAGTCAGATTCACAAGCAAAACTATTCAGCTTTGTTTTCTTAGTTGTGTGAATTAACCACTGCTAGTTCACACACTTTTCTTCTGTGTTTTCTATATATTCGTCTGTGGACACTGTCTTGCTGTTACTGTATACGCATTTCTTCTACATCTGTCTATGACTCTGCTATCATGTTTTTCAGATAAACTTGCCCCTAAATGGTAACAGTGTTTTGTGTGTTGGTCAGAATATCTTGGCCAGAATAAGCTGAAGCAGTGTGGACCAGAGTGCTTGCTGCTGACCAAAGATTTGGCTTCGCTAATGCTGATTGAATGGTAACATCTGGAAGAGAAGTAACATCAAATTTAAGGCAAGTCAGCAATGTTAAAAGAAAAAAAAGGTTGTATTTGCATTGAATTGTTATTCCTAATGACATAACTGAAGTGCATTGCTCTGGAAGAAAGACCAAACAAACCAAAAACACACACTCATACACAACTACTCCTTTGTCTGTGTTATCAGGAATAAAAGACAGGTACAAACTTGTTTCTTTGCCGTCTTTTCCAGAGACGTTGAGGATGGCATAGTGAGAACCATAAATCATAAAATAAACATATCAAATCCAATTTCATCAAGAATCAAACATGATGAGCCATTGTTTTATCAAACTTGCAAAACCTTCTGGCTCCAATCATGTATGCAACTCTCACTTTTCACCATCTAATAAAATTCAAATGGATAAAATCAACCTCCACTTTTAAAAATAAAGGGTTTTATTGGAATCTATAGTTTCATGCAGAACCCTTAACATCCATGCATGGGAACTTCCCAATGAACAAAAGGTTCTTCATTGTGGAAATGTTCCTCACTTAGAAAAAATGGTTCTTTTAAAAACTGTTCACTGAAAGGTTCTTTGGGGAACTCAAAATGGTACTTCTATACTATCACTACGAAAACGCCCTTTTGGAGCTTTTTATTTTTAAGAGTGTACATTCTTATCATTGAACGTCCTGATGCACTCTCAAATGTCAAATTGTGGAAATAAATTGGGTTGCAAAGACCAATTCACATTGACTTTATCATGTTTGAGATGAGAGATTAATTGCAAAATATAGAGAAAAAATTAATAAGCACATGCTTTTCAACAGCCGTATAACATTAGCAACACTGAACGCATACAAGTGTCTCACAAACACTATTCACAATACTAGTGAATATGCTCAAATTTGAGAGTGGGTAGCATAACTAAGGAAGCTTTTCAGGTTTCTGTGAAAATATTCCCTGAGCTGCATATTCAACCTTTAGCATATGGCATAAGAGCTAATTAGAACTATGCTAATGTGCTCCCTCAGGCCCAGCGACTGAAGAGGAAACCAACTATGTGCTTTCATATATCTGTCATGCTTCAGCAGGCGCTAACAAGGATGACTCTGAGACACTACAGAGCCTGCATAATATAGGTCTGTATTCTTCAAACTTATTTTTTACAGGTGGTCTTATCAGTTTTACTTGGCTTTTAGTGAATTATTTACATTTAACTTTTATATACTCTTAAAAATAATGCTTCCAAACGGATTTTCACAGTCATTCCATTGAAAATACTTTGGAACCTTTCAGTGAACAGTTCTTTAAATATTTTAGTAGTGAAACATAGAAGTGAACATTTTAATAATCTGAAGAACCTTCTTCGTTAGAACTTTTGTGGAATGGAAGGGTGGAAAGGTTCCATGAATGTAAAAGATTCTTCATGGAACCATTGATGCCAATAAGAAACCTTGGTAACACTTTATTTTAAGGTGTCCTTGTTACACATGTTACTTACTATTATAATAACAATAAATTATGCATAATTACATGCAAGTAAACCTAAGCCAAACCCTGATCTTAACCCTAGCCATATAGTAAGTACATAGTTAATTAATATTGCTCAGTATATGTATAATTACACTGTAACAAGGACACCTTAAAATAAAGTGTAACTGAAACCTTTATTTTTAAGAGCCTGTGCAGATCATATAAAATTATTTCGTTTTTAAATATAGCTGTTATAAATGAATTGATTAGCAGTCCTTGATGATCCTGGTGTCCTTGAGCAAAGCTTAATTAACAATTTGTCATTTACCTGTCAATTTTGTCCTTACTGTCTTACAGTGCGATTATTTAAGACGGTCCTCCTAAGGTTAAGTGCCCTGTTTCAAGGATGAAATGGTGATGGATCAACTTTAGTCTCAGCCTCAGATGGCACATCCGCCTACACTCTAAAAATGCTGGGTTGTTTCAACCCAACTTTGGGTCAAATATGGACTAACCCAACATTTGGGTTAAAAATTTAATGTAAAAATTTAACCCAACAGTTGGGTTAGTCCATATTTGTCCCAAAGTTGGGTTGAAACAACCCAGCATTTTTTAGAGTGTACAGTCTTTATAGTAGCTCTCTGATGCATATTGTGTAACAAGAAATGTCAAGATTTGTCCGAAATCATTTCAAGGGAAAATGTCCACCTGGAATTAAGTGTTTACTAGGTTAGTGGCATCAAATGTTTTGTTGCAGTTAAACTAGATACAAGCAAAATGGCCTGCTCTGCTTTGTTAGTAATGGGCTGATACTTATGTGAATGAGGTTTTCAATGCTATTGTGGTTATCTTATATTCTTAAATAGCTACAGTAATATTTCATATTTTATTTTATATTCTTGTATTTTAGATAAAGCGACCCATACATGACAAATAAAATCAAAATCTCTTATTAGACACTTTTTGTGTATAGCTAATCAGACCTTTCCTGTCTAAGTGGAAAAAAAATCCGTTTGTTGTTTAGTCAATGGTGATTACAAGATAAAATTATTGGTAACACTTTACTTGAAGGGGTGTGGTCATGCCAGTCTTATGCACACCCCTTCAAGTAAAGTGTAACCAAATTATTTTCATAGAGACTCATAATGATAATTTTCTAGCCTGAACTAATTACCTTAGTAATCATAAAAATGTTCATGACTTTCCTTAAGTAGGCTACTTATGTTTTTCCATGGCTTTGCAAGACTACAAATCGCTACTTACAAAATCCTCTGATATTTCCAGACTTCCCATCGCAGCGGGAGCCCTGCTTATTGAAAGCCCATTTTACAAATAACGGAGAGAAATTCAGAGCGAGTCTACTGCGTTAGAAGCGCATCAAGAACAGGCAGGTCCGTAAAAGCGCTGTTCCGCGGTAGGTGGTGCTAAACTCATTCACATTTTGTCGGTACCTCGGTGGGTACACAGGATGAGTTTAATCGCGCTGGACAGCGTCCAGCGTCACTCACAGTCTCAGCAAGTCAGCGCGCTGCGCACGAGAGCAACAACCTCATTCCTGGATATTAGGCACTAGGGGCAAGTGCGCGAGCGCAGCGCGCGGACACAATTCGCCTTTCGTTCGCTGAGAGAGGAGCGCGCGAATGGTTTTCAAATTGAAATGAATCGTTAACGGCCGTTTGAAGATGAAGAGGTTTTCTCGAAAGCTGACTTTAGCTCTCGCAGCGCTGTTTTGGATAGCCGCTTTACTCTATTTCATATTGCTGAATAGCCGCAAAATACTACCTGACCAAAGAAACGAGCAACCGCAAGTCAAAGAGGTGAGTGATACATCATGATATGTTAGAAATAACAAACCTCGTAGACGAAATTGATTGATTTGGGTGGTTTATTTGTGTTTAAAACCTGTCAGTAACTCATTCATTCTTTGTTTGTCGTGTTCTGACAGAAAATATTTGTAAAGGTGCGTCACTTTACGATACCTGAGCCAACAATAAAGGGCAAAGCAGTCCAGTATCGTTTTTTTTATTATCTTGTTGGGTGTGGAAAAGAGGAAGGTTTAGTCAGATGAATTCCTTTTCTGAACTTATTTTGAACCACAAGGAGAAATTGAGCTTACTTTTCCCTCGGGAGACGACATAAAATGCTTTGCGATAACCTTTTCACATTTGTTTGTTGACAAATATAATTCTGCAATAGCTAATTTAGTCTCTTTTTCTACTCAAGCATGAATTTATCAGTCAGTATGATGGACGCACGAAAATGGCTTTAATGTAATTATGTGCGTACAAGAGGGAGTAGATATTCAATCTAGATTATTGAGTGAAAAGTAAATATTTAAGAAATGGTTGTAATTAACGCTATAAACGAACCAGTAACATTTGTACCTCTGACATTTGCTTTCATCAGCCACTTTTTGACTCCCCACAGGAAAGACAAATCACAAATGAGATCTCTCTCACTTGTTTCTCATAGACAGCAATGAGTTTTATCAAGGTTTATTTCTTAGGAGAAAGTGTTCTGTTTTCCCTTGACAAGTAATAATCTCTCATGTGGTTCATCTGGTCTGGAGTTTCAGAAAAGTCTCTGTTTGCCAGGATACCTTCTGAAATTTCAGCATGAACTTAAAAATCAAATTAGCCTATGTGCACTATGTTATCCATATTCATTTGATATCAGTTCAGTTCAGTTCAGTTCAATTTTATTTATATAGCACATTTAAAAACAACCATGGTTGACCAAAGTGCTTAACAATGTCCGGAAAAACCTACACACAAACAAGACAAATACAGTAAAAACATCACAATGTCTCAGCTCAGCTCGAAATAAAAGCCAAGGAATACAGATGTGTCTTAAGTAAAGACTTAAAAATTCCAACAGTCTGAGCAGTTCTTATGTGTACAGGTAAACTATTCCACAAATTAGGTGCCACCACTGAAAAAGCTCGGTCACCTTTATTTTTTAACCTGGCTCTCAGAACATCGAGGAGCACCTGATTGGACGACCTCAGCGCTTTAACAGGAGTGTGGACATGTAAAAGCTCTGATAAATAAGCAGGCGCCAACCCATTTAAAATCTTAAAAACAAACAATAAAATCTTGAAATCAATCCTGAAGCGGACAGGAAGCCAGTGTAGTGATTTTTAGTCCCAGTTACAAGCCGAGCTGCTGCATTCTGGACTAACTGTAAGCGTTGAAGAGATGACTGATCCAAACCAACATATAAAGAGTTACAGTAGTCTAGTCTAGATGTTATAAAAGCATGAATTACACTTTCAAACTCCTTATGTGGCAGGTAGGGCTTGACTTAAACCAACAGTCTCAGTTGAAAGAAACTGACTTTTACAACAGAACTAATCTGTTTTTCAAATTTAAAAGCACTGTCAAAAATCAGACCAAGATTCTTGGTGAATGGATGAACATACAAACCTAAATTATCAAAGTGCATCTACACAAGCACTTAAATCCCCAGGATGACCAAACACAACAATCTCAATCTATTCAGTCTATTTTTATTAAGACAAAGAAAGTTCTGATCCAGCCATATTTTTATATCTCTATATTCGTACTGTAAGCAGCTGTCTCATTTGTTTCATCTCACTTTATTCTTCTTTGAGACATTTAAGAAGAAACACTTGGGACAAAACTGATTCTTAAAGAACTTCATTAAGTCTATCAATAAGCAAACTCAAGATGTTTGAACTACTTTTCTATATATTTCTCTCCCCATAAGACTAATTCAAGATTATGTTTCCTATTAAGATGTAAGATATATAAAGGCTATATAAAATAGTTAGTTTCATGTGTGAGATTATGGATTTTACAAGGAAGCACCAATCAATAAATAATTCCACAATTTTGTTCGATATCTATCAAGACTAAGATAGAAAGTAATGGGAACAGAAGGTCAAGGATATTCACAAACAGCATAAAGCGAGATGATGCACATATGTGTTGCATTAATAAATAGATCTAGCTGCTGCATTGTTGCTGTCGGAAACGTAAATCTGCAGCAAAGTCTTGTACATCTTGTAAGTCAGTTTTTCATTCAAACAGCGGCTGGTATATGACAATAAAGTATCACTGAGGGTAATGGGGTATGAAACATGATGTATGGTGTAATATATCTCAACACTGAGCAACACTCTATAGGAACGGAAATATAAAAACAGTTCGCACATGCTCCTTACATCTGTACAGAGACAATGATGGACTTTTTATGGTATAATGACCGGATTTATCTCAGAAGGAATGCAGAAAGAATTCTTAGCTGATGGATGCTTCAGTAGTGATGGATTTTACTTTTTTTCCTCAGTTTCTCTGTACATCCTTGTGTGAGTATGTAAAACAAAAAATAAGTTAAACAGTTAATGTGGCCTTGAAAACCACCGGGAGATCGATTTTACAGACACTCCCCCTTTAAATACAACTAAGCGCTGGGAGAGAAATGCCTACTTTAGTATTCTGTGTTGAACATCATGTTTCCATTTGCTGTTTGCTTCAATATCTATTTTCTGTAATAACCCTGACAGGGAAGGCCGAACCTGCAATAGCTGTTATTGGCGAGGAGGAATGTGAAATACAGGGTTGGCTCAGCGGCTGTTGAGGTGAATGCGGTGTGTGTCACGGTGGCCAGTGTGTTCAAACCATTCATCAAATGGTGGTGACATCTCACTCAGATTCGATGGGAAGATACTCCCCCATCAGCAGAGTGATGCATTATCTTTATAATGGTAAGGGAGGACTGAGATATCACCCATGACATCTGCTATTACCATGATTCATGGCAGATATGTCCCACAATACAGATTACACAAGCAGACGTTGTTGTGGGGTATATTCACAGAGGCTTCGTGTCACTGGCGTTGAGGTGTTAGACCGGACAGATTGAGTTTGATGGACTCATCATTTGCCTGCACATGAATTCTGACAGAACATTGGAATGAATCATTTTAATGCAACACCGCAGACCAATTTTACAGTCATGCACGGCTTCTGTACCTGCTGAGAGTGTGCTGAGGCCTTTAAAAAAAGGAGCAGGATTTCAAAAGTATTTCAGATGTGTGGTTTTGTGCATTGCAAGAGGGCAGAGGCTTTGGTGGAGTAGAACGCTCTATAAAAAGGACCCACACAACCACACATACAGAGTACAGACTACAGGACAGGGAGGATCCAATTACCACTTCCTCAGTCTGTCCTCCTCTCATTAGAAGGCTGAGCTCTGTGGGAGCGGGCGAACACTGAGCCCCAAACGTGGCACAGCTCAAATGCCCTGATCAGTGACTGTGGAGCATCAAGGAGCTAATGATTTCAGCGGGGAGCATGTGGGTGGGTGTGCGAACGTTGCCTTTTGAAGGCGAATAAAATTGTTAAGCAGATAGGAAATTTGACACATTGATTCAGTGTCAGACTCTGTTCCATGTTTTGTCTGTGTCTCGTCATCCCCTCCTCCTGTGTGTGTGTATAAATAGTGTTCCCAGTCCCAAGTTCTGTGTCCGCCTGTGAACGTCTTCCTGTGTACGTCTTCCTGTGAACGTCTTCCTGTGTTCGTCTCCCTTGCTTCCTTGGTGCAAATAAAGTCTTGGTAAAGTATTCTCCAGCGTCTCCTCGTTCCTCGTGTGTGTGCAACGTGACATTCAGAGCCTGTCATCTTTTTTTTTCATGTGCTAATTAAATTCTGTTTCTATTACTGAGTATGCTTACTCATTAAAAGAGTTCATTTTTGCAGTGAGTCATTGTGCCCTAATCCAGAGTGTCTAGATTAACAACGATGTTACATTTTTACTAGCGCTCTCACCTTTTGTCTTTTAAACATTAGCTCAGCCTGTAGGCTTGGCGTGTCGCTTTAAAGTTGCTAGGCCGTTTTAGACAAACTCAGAATGGATGAAGTGCCTGTGGTGTTGTGAGTAATAAGAACTAACGACTGGACCACTGGAAAACTTTTTTTTGCAGTCATTGCTGATTGCCGAAAGTCAGTTTGCAGATTTTAGGCAGTCCAGTTTAATACATTTCACAGAAAATTGTGCAGTGTATATTTCTTTAGCTTCAAACTATGAATCCATCCAGTCAGAGGATATCAAACATATTTAATATTTTAGCCGATTTTGGAGCACACTAATTGCATCCTAAATTGCATAATGTTTGGTGTGAAACTTACTTTGTGACAATTAAAAAAAAGTACACTCTATATGATGTGAATATAGGTATTATGAATGAAATGTGGACATACTACATCCGCCATGTTGTTACTGTCACGTGGCCTACCAGTGTCAGTTGCGTTGCTTCACTGCCATTCACAACGTGTCTCCCATGACCTGATGAGATGGTAAAGGGTCCATCAGATGTGCACTTCAAAATCTTGGCAGAAGTAATAGGTCATCTGGGTACTTTCCAACGTTTTTCTGGATGGATGGATAGATGGAGGATTTTTTTGCATATTGTGAATTTTGACACTTTTCAAGTACTGTATTTTTTTTGGCCTATTTTTAAACATAATACAAATAAATATCTCAGTTTTTGTGAGACTATGGGAGTTTTGTGCAATAAAAGTTAGAGATAATTAGCCTATATATTTGTTGAATATCTGCCAGCAAACCAATTGAAGAGCTGTGCGTCCTTGGATTGAGTCTGCATTGTTTAGCCTATTGGGCTATGTACACAGACAGACATCTTTATTCAATTCAAGTTTATTTGTACAACGCTTTTTACGATACAAATCGTTGCAAAGCAACTTTACAGAAAATTAAGTTTCTACAGTATTTAGTAGTAGCTTATCAGTGGTGACTGTCAGTTTATGTACATATGGCAGAAATGTACTGAAAAATCAATTAAAGACGTAATCAAACAGACGATGAACACTATTAACAGCAATTATTATATGATGCAATCAAACTTACAGCAAAATTTGGTAAGTTGCTCTTCAGCTGTTTACTTTAGCTGTTGCTCACTGAGTTTTTTAGTGCCTCACGGTGGGCATTGCATTTCTAAACCTATGTTCTAAATCTTTTAAAAACCATGTCTGTTTTCTGTTCATTATGTTGCACTGTGTCCACTTGTGTCCAAAATCGACTCTGTGAGAGACTCGTTTGATTGGGGTCCCTAATTATTCAAATGTTATTTTGAAAATATGTAGTTTTGCATATCCCTAATGAGAACATTTACATATTGTTTGTATTATGAGAATGTGTGTATCTGTATTTCAATATCAGCCTGACTTTTAGACAGACAGAAACCACCAATATTATCTGATACCGATATGACTTGGAGACTGAATTGGCGAGTGGAATTGAAAGCCCAGCCATTATCATGCTAAGCAGTCTAAAGAAACATGTGCAATTACCCACCTCTATTACTGGCTGTAAAGATGCTGTTGTGGCTGTTGTAAAGCAGCAGGCCATGACATTCCAAGCACACATGCAATACTGTGAAAAGGCGTGTGAGCGCACTGGTGAATTCTTAACTCATTGTGTTTACAATGCCCTGAAGTCCACTCACTCTAGAAATACAATTTAATAGCTCTATATTAATGCTGTTGTTTTATTGCAAAAAAAGGGAGTATAAAGTTTCTTGAAATGATTCCAAGTGGGAATTTTAAGGCCAATTCACACTGCACTGTGACAGATGCAGACAAACGACAACAAGACGCGCTCATTGGGTTTTGTCAGATCAGTGTGTTACCTCTGTTGGCTTTAGTTAGCGCTTGTTTTTGCCGATTGAACATGTTGAATCAGCATTTGTCTGGTTTTGGAATGTCTGAGAAGTGACACTGTTTTTGGTTGGCTGTCGCCATTGGTCTGCGTCTGTTGGCGCAGTGTGAATTGGCTTTTAAGGGGTGGTTTGTGCTTGATGACTTTTGCGTATTTTTATTTTTCGGGTACCTTTTTAAATTTAAAAATACTTTTTCTGATTTTTCTTTACATGTCTGCACATGACTTTCATTAAAGCGCAAATTTGGAAAAATTCTGTGCTTTTTAAAAAAAGGTCATCATATTCTCTGTATCCCCTTCGTCCTCCTAATTAGCAATACCTCTGAAACGGCACCTGTCATAAACATGGCTTATTGATTTATGTTGTGTGTTTTCATTGTAACAACCCTTGCTATTGTTATAAGCAGAATCTCTACACAAATTCGAATGCTAGTGGCAGTTATTTCCATGGAGGGCAGTAGCTGCATTTGGAAACGCAGGAGAGAAGGAGGCATCATCATCAGTCAGCATTCATACAGGCATCTGGGGAGAAACTAGCAACCTGCTGGCATGGGTAATCACCAGCCCCAACCATAACCAACAGCCTCTAGCCCCCTTAATGGTCTAACATCAGCAAAAAAGCTCAAGGAAATAATAAGTGGGAAAACTTGGAAACTCTCAAGCTGCTGTCGGTGCAGAATGTGGAGGTTTATTAAATTATGATTGATATGACCTTATGGATTTCAAGACGTAGTGTGTTCAACCCTCAATATTCGTGACTACAGCTTGCTGTGTGCCTCATATTTTGAGGGGATTGGTGTGATGGTGCTGCAGAATGCTTAAATATTAATGACTTTCTTATGATAATTGAGAATATTGCCAACAGCAACTTTGTTTACTTTTCCCCACTCTTTTAAATAGTTTACTGAATGTGTTTTTCCACCAAGTGAACATACTCATATCAGAGTCTTGGGTTTCGCAGTGGATTATTATTATTATTTTTAGATTTGAAACTCAAAGATGCTAGGATTTCAGACCTATTAGGGATGACTTATGTAACCTGAAGTGTCACTGACTTCAAGCATTTCTGTGGAACAAGACAACAGACAGTGAAACATAAATAGGCTAAATAATTACAATTAATCTGCTGTGTTTCCATTATTCTGTAGATCTCAGATGCTGAGTGGGATGACCTGCTGGAAGAGTTTGAAGAAAAAAGCTACCTCAATGCTCACAGATGGAAGCCAGGCCAGGACCCCTACAGTCTGTATGCCTTCAATCAAAGAGAGAGCGAGAGAATCCCCAGCAACAGAGCGCTTAGAGACACCCGACATTACAGGTAAGCCCTGTGTGTGTGTGTGTGTGTGTGTGTGTGTGTGTGTGTGTGTGTGTGTGTTATA
>NW_015556110.1:892746-894205 GCF_001515605.1 Sinocyclocheilus anshuiensis | reverse complement strand
GTGTGTGTGTGTGTGTGTGGGTGTGTGTGTGTGTGTGTGTGTGTGTGTGTGTGATCTATATATAATATCCACACAGTTCATATTAAATTAATGAAGGTGCATCTATGAGTTCTTGAAAACTTTTCGAAACTGATGAAAGGTGTACTGAGATAAAAAAGTAAGGATTAAATTTCATGAGCAACAATTTTATGAGTGGTTCATGGCTGGGTAGTGAGTGCTTCTCAGGTTCTCTAAGGTCGATATGCTATACTAGATCATGAAGCATTTACACTACTATTCAGAAGTTTGGGTTCGGTAAGATTTTTAAATAAGAGGCTGCATTTATTTGATCAAAAATATAATAAAACAGTAATATTGTAAAATATTATTACAGTTTAATATTTTTCCAATAAACATTTCTTATCTTACTGACCCCAAACTTTGGAATGGTAGAATAAGTTTTTGGTAGATTTTGAGATTGCTCTGCTGTATTATCAGCTTTTAACTCTAATTCAGTGATTGCACAGACAAAACTCTATTTACTTTACTGCACTTTTGCCACAACCACATTTTTTTCTCACTCTCTGCCATATGCAATAGCCAGCAAATCAAAACTAACTAAAAAGAGGTGGATTGGTGCTGTTTCAGAAATTCAGCAGATAGAATTAACTTGATTGTTAACATGCTTAAATTTGCCTTGGTAATTGAGCTTCTTTATGAATGCTGTCTGTGATATTTGGCAGCTCTCGGTGGCAACATGACCTCGTGGTACTTGTAGCTCATGAAATTAGACCGCTCCTGGCCACAGTACATTTTCACTCTCTGCAGCACTGCGGGAGGTCACTCACTCATTAGTGCATGTCACTTTCGTCAGTCAGAGTGCCACATTTAATTTTGCATCTATTTCTGGATCCTTTTCATGTTTACCATGTTTACACCTGATATTAACATCCATCTCGGTTAATCAGATCGCATGTGATCAGCTGTGACAGATTTTCTCATGTTTGCACCTCATGTGACCACTGTCCACATGTGATCAGATGTTAAATCCAGGTATAAACAGGATCAAAGTCTTGTGTATTCACAACTGATAAATCTTTATTTGCATTCCATGAATAAACAAGAACATTGATCATAACGTTCTCAACATCATAGTCTGAGTTCAGAAAACTCAGTATTATTTATTGTTCAAGTAACTAGGTTAGGCCCAGATGAAATCTGCAGACATTTTTTGTAGGGATGTAACGATTCACTCAACTCACGATGCAATACTGATTTCATGATAAAATTTTTTCATGATTATATATATATTTTTTTTATTATTATTTAAAAAAAAATAAAAAATCAGATTTAAGACAAATGATAAGTTAAAAGATGTCCTTTTATTATTGCTTGGACAAAATGCTGAGCATTTCTTTGTTAAAGGGATAGTTCACCCAAAAATGAAAATTTGATGTTTATCTGCTTACCCCCAGGGCAT
>NW_015556110.1:891389-892058 GCF_001515605.1 Sinocyclocheilus anshuiensis | reverse complement strand
GACATGTTTAAACACAATAAATATAAGCAACACATTATTCAATGCTTTTTACTTTTGCATTTACTTCTAGATGTATATATTAAGTTGCTCAAGCAAGTGGCAAAACATTTAAACTACTTTTCTTACGTTATCTTAGATCAGCTCTAACGTCACTGAATCTGCTGTTAAAAATTAACGATCCATTTATCATATCATCATGCAAAACACGACAAATAGCAAATTTTTAATTGTTTCTCGAAACGTCATAGCATTTCCACACCGGCGATGACATGACTGTGGCTTAAAATCATTTACGTCCCCACGCATCATGTACGTGGTCAGGCGTTGACGTCATCAAATTGCGATCGGTTCGTGAGATCGGCCAAATAGTGAGTACCGATCGAGTCATGAAATGTGATTATCGGCCGATACCAATCTCTGGCCGATCGATCGGAGCATCCCTAATATATGTATATATATATATATATATATATATATACTGTATATATAATAAAAAAATGTTTGACTAATAGGGATGGTATGCTAAACTTGTATACCAAAAAGTGCTGTATTCCACTGTATTGTATAGATAGGTATAACATATAACTGAATATACAAATTACAAATATTCATGATCTCTCACACACACACACACACCTGTTTACTGTACACACACAAAAGTTTGCATTT
>NW_015556110.1:871824-891243 GCF_001515605.1 Sinocyclocheilus anshuiensis | reverse complement strand
AGATGTGGAAATGATTGCTCCCCCATGATATTTTTTAAACTGTATTTATGTCAAAGAACTGCGCAGATGCAGATATTATAATCTATCGATAAACACGCACCTTGTCCTCTGTTTCTTGCTCTGCGCTGCTGCGGTCTGCGGATTGAAAAAGAATGCGCTGAAAGATGGGGAGGAGCCGATCGAAGTCTGCCACCGTTTTCAGATGAAATTTAAAGGGGACTGAGGTGATCACGAATTCGTGTACAGTTTATGGAGCTAATCGCAAAAAACTGCCAATGAAAAATTCTTCTGAACATTCATTAATCTTAGGTATTCCAATATTTAATAACAGGTTGTTAAAATCGAAAGTTGCAACTGTGTTATTTAATGAGCTAACAAGAACTAAGACTTGTATTTTTTAAACAAAGATTAATAACTTCTGTAGCAAATGTAGCTATTGCTCATTGTGAATGTTAATGCATTAACTAAGGTTAAGTAATGAGGTCTTACTGTAAAGTGATACCTATTGGTCTTTATAGTTCTTTTGCACTTTATCTGTGTAAAACTTTGAACTTTATACATTTTTCTGTATTGCTTTATTGCATTTAAATGTTCAGTTATTTTTGTTATAAGAAAAAAAATTATTAAACCTGTTATACTGTATTATGACAGCACTTTTTTTAAACTAAATTTCAATATCGTGATAATACCGTGATAAAAGCATTAGCAATTAATCGCAACATGAAAATTTGATACCGGCATATCCCTAGTGTACAGTTTATGGAGCTAATCGCAAAATTTTAGGGGGGCTGAGTATGTTTTCATTTTTGTGTCAAACGTTCATGTTCATGCAGCTTCTTTTGACCCAGAGACATCGCACTACACGACTTCAAACACAGCGCGGAGTAAATGCGTCATCTGCGTCAGAATATTATGATTGGCCCAGAGCTGTTGAAGTTTGAATTTCAATGTCTCTGGATTGGCCCGGAGTACATCTTACGTCAGCGTGTTCTGAACTTGTACGTGCTTATACCGGTAATTTTCATTCTGCATTCACACACAGCAGAATTCCGGCAATTTACTGGTAATGTTACAACTTCTCATACCGTATTTTTAAAAAGGGCCTGTTCACACATGATCTCTTTACGGCAATTTACCAGTAATTTTCCAGTAAAGTCTGTATGTGTGAAGGGGGCTATAGTCTGAAGTGTTTTTGACTATCCCTAAATATGTGATTTATCAGTGCATGTGATGTGATCAGATGTTAATTCCAAGTATAAACAGGGTCAAAATCTCATGTATACACAACTGATGAATCTTTTATTTGATTCCCTGAATAAACAGAACTTTGGTCATAACTTTCTCAGCATCATAGTCTGAGTTAATTTAGTCTGAGTCTGAGTCATTTACTTATATATAAAGTTTATAGTATTTATTAGGTTAGGCCCAGATGAAACATTTTTTGTTATAATCACTTTAATCACTTTTATTAGATTAAAAATAATATACAATAAAAATCTAAAAGCAATATACATATTAGTAGACTAGGCTTATTGTATATTACAGTTAACTTACATCTTGTAACAGCAGTAACCTTATTGGGGTCTAAACATCATATGCAGACTTTTCTGAGAATTGCAGATGTATTTCACAACGTGGGTCCACAGACCCACTCTTTTGTCAAAAGAAAATTATTGATGAATGTGCCTTGTCAACTAACACCTAACCATGGGTTATTCTCAGTTGCACAGTCTACAAAAAATATGCAGGTATGTGTCAGGTTTATGAGAAATCATCTAGAGAGCTTTTGAGGCCTCTATAGCGGTACAGTATTATTCTCTATAAAATAATTAATGCAGGGGCTTGGAGACAGTAGAGAGAATCTCAGATAAAAGGTGAGGAGGCGGCTCATTATGCAGACCCAGTGCTCTAATGCTATACTCTCTTTCTCTCTCTCTTTCTTTCCCTGTGTTGTCTATTTTCTATGTAGCCCTCGTTTCTTCCTTCCTCTTACATGACTCAAATGCCTTTGTAATTACAGTAGGAACACCACACTCATTGTTCATGCTGTTGTTGACCAGTAGCAATATTGAAATTTCCAGGGAAATGCAATCAAAGTGCCAGCGTTACCTCTTAAATTAACTTAAGCTGAAATTGAACAAACAAAGGATAATTCTACCGTTCCAGCAGGAGCCACTGTTTCATTGTCGCTTTGGACGTCAGTATAGATGCAAGGTATTTGTTAGTGTTGACTATATTTGTTCAATAAATATAACCTTGCCAGATTTATGTTCTCGTTTAACAAGCTTCTTGGATCTTGCTGCATTTTCTCATACAGCATGATCAGATTAGAGTATATTAAGCAACCTAACACGGGTTATGCTTACACACTGAACATTTGCACTCAGTTTACAAATTCCTTAAGGTGTCTTCAGGCAAGCTTAGTCCTATCAATGTGGAGAAGGCAAAAAATGCTACGTCTCAGACTAAGCTGGCAGAGCATTCTATCAAATGCAGAATGAGACTTTGACAGCCATCTGTGGCAAGACCCTGGTCCTTTCACTTAGCCTGGTGCCTGAACCTCATTTTGCTGCAGAGAAAAGAGCCACCACCAGAGGAAATTAGCATGAACCTCAATTCAGAAGGACTTCCATTCCTCAAGGGCTAATAACTGATAAGCTCAGGTGCCAAGAGCTTTGCAAATGTTGTTCATTAAAGCTGCCATTTATTCAATTCAAAAAGAGGCTTCCGAGTCACTGTGATGAAACACCAAGGAGGGGGTGTAATATAACCATAGCAAAGATGGTCTGTAGTTTTTAAGATTACTAAAACACTATAGTTTGACTTGATGAATTTCACTAATAGTGAAGATTCTGTAAAGTGCACTTACGTTTTTACAGTCTACTTGGCACCTTCTTCCAGAAAACAAGATATTTTCGATTCACGATTTTTCTTTTTTTTTTTTACAAAATGAGATTTAAGACAAATTATAAATAAATGTGTCCTTTTATTATTGCTTATGTGAAACACAGCAGCCATATACAGTATAAGTATAACTGATACAGGCTTATGTTTATTTATTTTTTCCTTTTTATTGGAAATATTCCCAAACGTGTTAACTATATCATGAAATATCTCTGTCAGCAGGTGGCGCTTAAAGCATTTCCTTGGTTTCCGCTGTAAACAAAGCAGCGCTGCACTTATGAACTTTAATATGCATTATACAGAGGCAAGATGAAAAGAAAAAAATACCATCTAAACTTTTCTAAAGACAGTAAGTTCCCCTCAGACATACATTCATATAAACTCCTACCCCTAATTGAATCGCGATTTGTTTAGCATCTCAACCGATTTGAATCGTCACATATTTGAATCGATTTTCAACCGGCTCGCGGTTAATCGTTACATCCCTACGAACTTTGTGGTTTTTCAGTGACTCTTTCTGCTTTTTATGAGCGAGTCATTAAATAATTCATTCTGTTGATTTGTTCAAAACACTTATTTGTTCAGGAATAAAACAAGTGACTGTCTTTATGAGTGAGTCATTGAGTGAGATGAAAATATTTACATTTTGTAAAACTGTCACAATATAATTTATGTTTAATGCTAACAAAGCAAATCCTGTTGCATTCTAACACTATAAGTGCATCCCAGGGCAAAAATTGAATAATAAAAAATGAATGATGTGACCCGTTTAAACTTATATTTGGTCTGAGGTCATTTTATTCGTTGTTAGATATCCACATTTGGCAGACATTTATTGTTGTAAATCTACCTTCATTTCTTGATTAATGTAGTTGGGGACTGGACTCTTTTACAGCCATTTACGAGTGAAATGTTACTGTAATTCAGTGAGTTACGGCTGTTGTATAATGACATTCAAATAGCCTACATGGCAATGGTGAAACTATGAATTTGTAAATCAATAGTGTCAGCAACAACAATCAATAGATCTCTGCAATGATATGAAGCCATTATGCTAGAACCCACAGACTTTTTTTTAACATTGCAAGCAGGGGCGTCATGCACTCATTTCAACGAGTGTTATCACTATGTCGGAGACACGCTAGCTTTCCCAAGGCAGAAGAACTTAAAGTGGTTACAATCATCCAGGTTTAAATCGCGCTCAAATTGATTTGATTCATTTATATTTAATGTGAATTTAATAAAAACATTGTAATTTGCTAATTATAACACTTTCATTGTACAGAAAGAACATTTACAGGATCAAAGAACATTTTAAGTACTCTCAAAAACTCTCATTATAATCACTGAAGCTGTTTACACTGTGAAATCAATATCCTACTTACATCGTACGCACATCTGCACTTTGTTGTTTCTGATAAGAGAATTTGTCAGAGAGCAGAATTCCTTCAGCGAGCGAGTGAACAAAACACCGGCATTTCAGCGATGACTCATCTGAATGCCTCTCATTGGTCATTGCATTCATAAGCTCAACAGAATTATGTGTGATTGGTTATAATGTGCAGCGCTGCCAAAACGCGTCTGTCTCTGGCTCGGCGCCAGCCAGTGACAGCAGATTTGAATTTAGCAGCTGATGCTGTGCCACACTGCACGTTCTAATCACGCAGGTGTGATTGTATGAAATATAAAAAATATTATTCAGCTATTTTTTGTCTTTTGGAAACTGCATTCAAAATCCACTTGGCTAAAAAAACTGAGGAGACATGTCACATGTGCATTTACTCACAAAGGACAAAACACTGAAATTCTTTTGTTTTGTTATAATTAGCAATATGTTTGAAAGAATTGCTGTTTAATTAATTCCTTCCAGCAGCATGATTGACAGTATTTCATTGACGCCTTTATGACTTGCATTTTAGGCTTCATATTAGAGAAGCATCATTCTTTCTTCTAATTAGAGTCAACCACCCTGTATCTACTCCCACTGCTGAGTGATGATGGGCATGTGCATGTGGCATTCCTGAGAGGAAGTGACTCAGATCATCAGCAGTAGCCAATTAAACAGTGCACTCACACCAGCATCCTTCCAAATCAAGCACAGGCCCTTTAAAACCAAAGATCTCATGCTCATTATCAACTCGAGAAACCATGATCTCTCCAGTTTTCCCTCTCGTTTCCTGTTAGGTCTCCAGTGCCTTATCAATAAAATGGACAAAACTGCTTCTTTTTGGAGGTCTTTGGATATTTTGGGCCATCTACTGCATGTAAGCATGTTTAATTTTCATTGTAGCTCAAGCTTAACGAAAGACATGCTGTCTCCTGGGCCTTTCCGGCTTGCCAAGGTTGAAACAGTGTCACTCGGTTCCCTAGAGCTCTTAGACATCCTATTGTGTGTATAACAAAAGAAGCACCTGAAGGACGTTTGCATCTCCACAGAGAATCTGAGACATGAATGCATATTTTTGAGATAAACTTCCTCATCGGGTCCTATCATTGTTCTGTATATAATAAACAATAAAACATATGCAAAGCAATTACTCAGTAGAGCAGATATTTCATTAGCTTTTACTGCCTTTTCCTATTTGTCATATGCAGTATTTCTATTGGTGAGGCTATGTTGTGATTTTTGTCCAGCAGTACCAATCTCAAGGAAACTGAGTTGGATACATCATAATGAGAAACACTAAGACCACATTCCCAGTTCCCAATTTTCTCATCATTTTGGCGAAATATCAAGTACACAGCAATATGCTTTCCCTCTCCCAGATGTTGTTTTCTGACAGAAACTCTAATGATGTTCTGTGTTTTGCTGTTTAAAGCATCCCCCTATCTCAAAAGACCTTGGGCTATAGCTGCATTGAGCGATGGATCCCGCTCCCAGGCTGCCTTCAGTAGAGGCTTCAAACAGCATATAAAGCTGTGAACACAGCCCTTAGCTCATAAAGTGTGTTTAAGGCTGATCTAACTGTATTCATGAATAAGCAAAGCAGGAATATATATGTACTTGATTCCAATTTATCATGACTGTTTAACCCCCAAAAGTTTTGTCATAAAACATAAATACATCTGCACTTTACAGTATATGTATTCCTCCAACCGAGCGCTGATTCTCTGATTAAACCATTTTAAAGGCTCTGGCTTGTCTAATGATTGGTGAAATCTATATCACGTTATTTCACAGTTTGACTCAATATTTAAATTATCGCATTAGAGTGAAAAAAAGATGGAAAAGGCCTAAATTACTGTACACTCTGCTAATGCAGTAAACAGTCAATTTCAGTCAGTTTACACTTTTTCAATAGCAGGCTTTCCAGACAAATTGGCTCTGTTTCAAAACCATGTGAACTGCCTATGTAGGCAGCTTTACAAAACATCATTCACAAGGTCCGTGATGCGAATAATAATAATAATAATAATAAGTTTTATTTATATAGCGCCTTTCCAGAGCTCAAGGACACTTTACAATAAACATCAGAAATGTGAGGATAACATCAAACAATCAAACAATAATACAGAAAGTAACGTAAAGAGAACATCAGACATCCAGAGAGTAATATATGAATAAGACAACATAAAACAGAATAAACAAGTCAACTTAAGAAAGGTAACATTGTGAAAACAAATGAGTTTTGAGCAGCGATTTAAATTCAGACAGGTTATTGGCAAGACAGAGCGATTTGGGAAGAGAGTTCCATAATTTAGGGGCAACAACACAAAATGATCTGCCCCCCATGGAAGAGAGGCGATACCGAGGGACGTCTGAATTTTGTGGCTGAATTTTGAATATACTGTAATTTAGCAATGGAGGTAGCTGGTAAACCAATGAAAAGGGCATTACAGTAGACGAGACGAGATGAAACAAAAGCATGGATGAGAGTTTCTGCATCGTTGGCACTAATGAAAGGACGGAGCTGGACAATTCGTCGTAAATGAAAGAAAGCTGATTTAGTGAGAGTTAATATGAGACTGAAATGAAAGAGAGGAGTCAAACATAACATTGAGATTTCTGACGATACTAGATGGAGCAATTAGAGTGCCAGTGATATTGCAAGTAAAGTCAGCGGGAACTTTGGTGGTAAGTGATGGGGTACCAATAATGATGATCTCAGTTTTATCCATATTAAGTTTCAGAAAATTAGACTTAAGCCATGTTTTATATCCTGCACGCAAACAGAAATTTTATCAATTTGGGTGGATAGGGAAGGCCTGCATTACGTGTAAATTTGAATGTCATCAGCATAAAAATGATAGCTAAAGTCATGTAGTATCTGACCCAATGGTAAAATATAAATAATAAACAGCAAATGCCCAAGAACGGAACCCTGGGGGACGCCTTGTTTCAGGGGGACAGTAGGGGATCTAAAATCCCGAGCAGAGATGTAAAACTGTCTATCACATAGGTATTAGGAGAGCCAGGAAGTCTTCCAAAAGCTAGGCAGCATAACTTGGATAACTAATTGACCATTTTGCCCCAATATTTGTATATGTTTTGTATGTTATGCTTATTAGAGTTTGATTGTGAGCTTATAAGCTCACAATCATCTCTAATTTGTTTACCGTTTAACTATAAACTTAAAAAGTTTATAGTTAAAAAGTTTAAAGTAAATAGTTAACTATAAACTATTTACTTGTTTAACTATAGTTACATATTAACGGTAAACTTTTTTGAAAGAAGTTTTGCGTCCAGTATCCTCTATGTGGTTTGCGTGAGAAACACTATTTGTAAGACTGCCTGTGTAGGCAGCAGACAGCAAGGCAGCTCACCAGGTTGAAACAGAGCCATTAATTAAGCAAGCCATATTGAGCCCAAAATTAAATATACATTCACTTGGGTGATTATGATGCAAGTATGCTGCTTCTAATATAACTAATTTAAGAAGGTTTGAATAGTGGGTTTACATGAGGCTTGTGTAAAGGTAATGCTTTATTATGCTTAATGTTTACAAAAGCCATAAAATAGAGCACAACAATGACTGTCCACTTTTTTTTAAGTACCATTGATTCTGGAAATGTTAACTTTTTCCCATTCCCAAGAAGTCTTCTTTAAAGAGCCCTCAGTCATGAACCAAAACAGTAGCTCCAAGATTAATCAAAACCTTTTTTAAAATAAAAAAACTGATGGAAACTACTTGTCATATGAAGCAATTTTGAGTGATGTAATTCATTCATTCATTCACTTTAATTAAAACAACAAATGTTAAATTATAAAACTACAGTATAAAAACAATGAATTTTAAATATTCATTTACAAATAGGACATATTTAAATGTTTAGATAACATTACATCGCTCTCTCTTACAATGATTCATTACAATGAGTGGCCAAAGCGTAACAATGTCTTTCATAAAAAAAAGTGTATTAACTGAAATGACAATTTGAACAACAATTTCTAAAATAGGCCTGTTTCTAGAGATCATCTTGCACCCCATCCTGAAGGTCAGATGTATTTCTCTCCATCTTTGTGAAAATGAAAAAGATTGTTGAAGAACAAATGTGTGTATAATTTGGGAGCACCCCATCCTGTCTGAATTGAGGACACAAGCTCCCTACAAAGGCTATCCTCGGTCTGTTTTTACTCTCTGTATGCTATTCTCATACACCAAGGCCAAATGGCTCAGTGGGTAACCTGTTTTTTCCATTTTCCAGTAGTCGTTACAGTAGTTTTATGTTTTAAGCCGGGAAGGCTATGTATACTTTATCACATAATACTGAATTGGTCATTTTGATCTTTAGTTTTTTCTTGTCCACTGACACTCTTTACAACCAAAATCCGGTATTTCTGAGGTGGAGCACTGCAGGGTAATGGTTGGTGTTTACCGCAAGTCAGAATGTTCATCCTCAAAACAAAGTGCTTTTTACTGGCCCACTCCTTCTGCTGTTGGGGTGAAGTGAAAATTCTATTTATTTTTAATCAGATCCTCCATTATTGATGCTTTCGCTCCTCTGGGTTCTGCCTGCTGTCCTTTCCATTCTAACCACATGTTCCCTCTTCCTCCACACAACAGGGTGCTGTTGGCCTATTAACACAGGCAACATCTCTCTTAACCATGGCCCATGTTTTATGTTGTTTATCCTTAAGTGCTGACTGGATACTAAAGCACCTCAAAAACACTCGCTTTACACATTTCAGCAGTTGCTGTTCACCATATGCTAAGAGATTACTTGACCTCCAACACGTTTAATTATTAAGTAGGTGTAAATTCAGCAAAGGTTTTGCCACACATTAAACTTGATGCTTAATTAGTACCACAGAGTCTCATTATTTTGACTCGCTCCTGTCTCTCCCAGGTGTACAACACTGCACTATGACCTCGACCTGTCATCCACTACCATAGTGATCACGTTTCACAATGAGGCACGATCTACCCTGCTGCGCACAGTTCGGAGGTAAGACTTAAATACATCAGTTCCATTCTCATATGCTGCCACTATGCATATTTTTTCCCTTTCCTTTTGTGTCACAAAGAAAACATGTAGCTTTTAGCCCCCATTGAGCTACATAAAACTGGGTACTATTATTTCCTTATTCCTTATTATTGCCTTATTCACTTTCAGACAAAATGTGCAAAAATTGCACCTTTAGGGATATGACTGTTTGTCACTGAGGTAGTATTCTCTAAGGAATTACTTTGTACATTATTTATCCATAAAAGGTTCATAGTAGTACCTTAAAGGAACATATTATTATTCTAAAGTACTAATATGAGCCTTTTAGGGTAGATAAGGTACAAATTAATGACCCAGTAGCAAGCTACCCAGAGGTACAATTATTTGCATTTTTTTTTTCTGACTGTGTTGGTGCAGATGTTTTTACCCTTTCAATGTTAAAAAACCCACTTCACTTTCAGTCTTGACCTTTGACCTACTGTAGGTTGATAGAGCACTGAGTAAGTCTTGCTGTAGCCCTAGGGCAAGGCACATGTCAATATAGCTTAGAAAAGGCCACAAGAGACTAAGAGTACATTAATCATCAGTTCCTAAACAGTTATTTCACACACACACACACACACACACACACACATATATATATATATATATATATATATATATATACATAAAAGTGAAGCCTATTTTTAGGACTACACACATGTATACCATATAGTATATTCTGTATAAGAAAATTAAGCCAATTTTTTTTAATCACTTGATTTATTTTATTGCATTGAGACATTATTATCCCCATTTTCTAAACCATAATGCATAATAAAAATAATAATGATAAATCTACATTACAACATTTAATTTTACTTTTAATTTATATTGTCTTAAATTTGTGTTGAAAGAAATAAAAAAAAAACTTATTTCAGTAATGAGAAACTGAGTTTGTTATGAATTTTCATGAAAATAATGTCACAATGTGAAATCATCTCAGTGTTCACATGGATAGGCTTCATTTTCATAATGGTTCTAGAAATATTAGGGCTGGGTGTTGCCAAATACCCAATGATACAATACACATCACAATGTCTGTCACAATTCTGTCTGAGTTCACTCTTTTTTAGATGACTTGCTGTTACATTACTTGAGCTGTGAAAAGGATAAAAATTAATATATGAATAAAAAATATATTGATTTAAGCACCTGAAGTGTCAGTGCAATATTGATGCATTTTCTGTATTCTAACTATAATATGAAAATTTTAATATAACTTAATTTTGGTATGTTTTTGTTAGATTAAGTCAAAAACTGTTTTTGAAGCGTTAACAGTGTCCAGGTGCAGTTTGGCTCCTGAGGCTGCAATGAAGGGATGTGGTGTGAGGTGTTTCGCCCTGGAGTGTGTGGAATCTAAACTACTCTCATCACACATTAGTCACGGTAGCTCCCGTACACAGCAGAAATGACTTCTGCCCTGCTTTAACCCTGAACCTTTGTTAAAGTTACCAGCCATTTAACATCAGCTCCGATAATGACGTCAAAATATCCTGTTGTGTTGACTGACTAGATATGCTCAGACACCTTGATGGCAAAGCAGTATTAAACCTTATCTTTCTATGACCTTTTCCCTATGTGGGGATTCTCTATCTCTCATGCACATGAACGCACACAAACATCTCTTCACATGAATGCTCTCATAGACTAAGCATTTACACAGAGTGGGTTTGAAGTGTAGGCCCCAGGCAGTTTTTGATGGGTGTTGCTGCTGACAGAGGTTATTACTACAGGGGAGTCCTGAGAGGTGGAAGAGAACTTTCTGGAGCATTTCCTGGTTTCCTCAGTCTCTCCTTGCGGCTACTTATCAGGCAAAGGAGAGTGAGCGAGAGAGATGTGAGAGGAGGCATGCGGAGAGGCTGTTTGCTTTTCTTTACCCCTCAGGTATAGGCGGATGTAGGTATAGGCAGACCTTGGCGATGTCCTTGCAACAAAGGCACTATTTCCTCCTGTCTGAAGATGAGCAATTCCTACTGTAGACTACAAAAAAAGCAGTTCAAGAAATGGATGAGAAAGGACGTGAATTGATTTGCCAGAAGGGCCTTGAAGAAACTTTTAACATTCTTGTGTCAATGTGATGGATGGCAAGCTGCTATGTTGCATTATTTGCATCCGAAGGCAGCAGAGAGTTTATGCTAACTTACTAGATAAATTGTTGTTGAAGAATTATTTATTCAGAATGTTTAATTTATTATATAGCTGCTATCACCATTTTATACAATAAATTAAGGAGGAGACACTTTATATCTTTCAAGATGGCAATAAATTACTGGGGTCATATCATATCTTTTTTTCCTTCCACTTGTCCATTTAAATTGTTAGTTCAGAAAAAGCCATTTTTACAACTTTTGGATTAAATGGCCTTTTTGGGAATCAGAAGGAAGTTTTGAAAGTTACAGGATATTTTTATATCAATAAACTCTTTTAGCTTAAAAGAATCTCATGTAATTGTTGTCTAATACACTTTGCATTGTATAAATTGCTTTTGTAGCTTTGGATAAAAGTGTCTGCAAAATGCATACATGTAAATGTGATGTAACTGCTTTGACATAGTAACTTTTTTCAGTAACTGTTACCAAATAAAGCACAATTCAGAGCCACATTTTCTGTTTTCTGACCCGGTTTTATGGTTCAGATAGGCTTCAATGCTTTAGATGGGCATCAAAGCCAATGCGCTACCCTGCTCCTACAAAGCCACCAACAAAACCAAAAATCAATAGACTGACATTCACTTTCGCAGTCAGTACAGCATTGATAGGGAACAGCAGCAGAAATTGGTGTTAAAAGTGCTTTGATTTGTAATTAGTCTTTGAGCAGGTGTAAAATGATAAGAGGGACAGTATTCCAAATTAATACTTCAATCAAAATAAATCAGCGTGCAAAGTAACTGTCACTTGAAAGCAAAAATGTCTCAATGAAAAGTCTTTATTTCCATGTAGCATATGTAAAATGTTTCGATTGTTAAAAAATTCCCTGTTTGAGTGAAGCCAGGTAAGCCTGAGGAAGGTTGATTGATTGAAACATTGCAAATACAATTTTGTGATGATGCAGGAGCTTATATTGGACTTGTACTATACTTTCTATAGGCACTATATTTTCTATTTCTGCTTGTGGGAAGAAAGGTTTTTTGTGAGGTGATTGAGGGAAATATGAGGATACTACAGCTCTGTAGAGATGCAAAGTGAATTTGAATTGTGCTTGTGTTTACTTGTGTATATGTGAGCGAGCGTTTGTATCTGTGCGCATGTGCTGTACAGGGGAGAACTGTGATGAATGTGTCTCACTGACTCAGACATGTGGAAGCATACCTGTGAGCGTGAGTGCAACGCAATCAGTCACCTAGTGTAAGGACAAAGAAAAGAGGTTTAGAGGAGGTCTGTGCTCTTCAACTCCACAGCAATGCAGCCCCAGTGTCTCCCTCCATACCTGACTAACAACATAACTGCCTTTTCATCTCTGGGCATTTTGTAAGCACATTTTTTGTGGTATCTGCACATCTTTTTTGTGGTACTGTTTTACAGTATTATGCATTATATTCTTTAATAGATTGAGGATAGTTAGCTGAAAAGTATAACAAATTAGTTATTAATAATTCAATTTTGGTAGCTAGTAAGACTTATCTCTCCAGAAATAGATCTCATGTAATGATGTTAAATTGAATGTGAATAGTGACCCATAAAGAACTCAGCACTCAGCACTTATGGTGCCTGTTCTGAAATTAAATTTAAGTATCTGATCAATTATTTTTCCTTGCAAATAATTATTTGAGAATTTTCCGAATGACAACTTTCTATATGTGAATAAACTAGCCATTATGATTACAGTTTCTGTATTTTAAATAAAAATGTGTATGAATATGTATGTAGGCCTGTGGTATTTTAGTATTATCTATATACAGTTACAGTGTTTATTTGGATTTTTTAATTCATTTTAGTTTAAAATGTTATGTGTATTTAGCTTTAATTTATACTTATTTCACTTTTTTGTAAATTGTAGCTAGTACTTAAACTAATTTATTTTTGTTACTTGCCAAAGTAACATTTCTAATTTTCATTTAAGATTTTTGTGTTTAAATTTAAAACGTAATGTTTAATTGCGTAATTTTATTTCAGCTTTATTTCAGTTACAGAAAACAATTTGATATAGACCTAATAAAAGATAAATTTGATCATTTTATAGCCTATAAAAACATCCATTACGGGCTTTATTTAGCTGTACAGCAGTTCTAACTGTTTTAATTCTGTTTCTCTTCAGTGTGTTGAATCGGACTCCTGTGCATCTGATTTATGAAGTCATACTGGTAGACGATTTCAGCGAAGATCGTGAGTACTGTGCATTATAGCATTTTTGAATTTATATGTTAGAAAAAGTACAAATTCATATTCTAATGTCATGAATGCACTCTTAATTAATGCATTTGATAAATATTTTAAATAAATAAATGCATTTGAATCATTTTTTACTTTCAGCAAATGACTGCCTTCTTCTCACCAAGTTGCCCAAAGTAAAGTGTCTTCGTAATAAACACAGAGAAGGTAGGCCAGTGATGACGTCTCTGTCACTCTCTCCCTCTCCCTATGAATAAAATATTTCGTTTTGGGCTGGCAACATGCCTGTTTGTAATACCATCCAGACTCTAAAAGCAGCTGTTTGCTTTTCGCCCGTGTGCTGGTGAGTGTTTTAACAGCAGGTGGTGCGTTACTGGGAGGGTGACGGTGAACAGACTGTGAGGAAGATTACTGCACATAGACTGAAACTCTGGCCAGTGTTTCACACTTCCTTACATGTACCAGTTGCACAGGTGGAAAACAGAGCAGATACAGTTTTGCCACCACACACTCATACTGTCATCCGTATCTTTCCATTCAGATGAACAGATATATTGAACATGAGAGGGCATGGATTAGTTTGCAAACAGCTCGCATACACATTACACTCGTGATAAAAAAACAAACATTTAAAAATCCATTTGTAAGCAGAGCATTTTGGTGTGCATCTAACTGAAAACATTGGTCTTAAACCGTTATAGCAAATATTGATTTTGCCACTGCTGTACAGCCTGTGGCAGATTTTATGCTGGCCGTTGTTTGGAATGGCTGTCCGAGCCCTTAGAGATTGACTTTGGTTAAAATGGCTACTTAATATTTAATGAAATCCCATTAACATGGTTTAACAACATTATGGATGTTAAAAGGTTAAGTTATCTTTATGGCTGGTTACCTTTTTGGTAAATGAAGCAGGTGAAGCTTTACATAAATTTCAATGTCCAATTTGGATTTAAATTTCTCATTTAGTTTATTAGCACTATGCTTTTAATGTCACTGGGCCGAAATGCATTCAGACGTTAATAACTAGATTTTCATACATTCTGAAGGTAATATGAGCAAGGCTTTCTCATTCAAAATCCACGGTCATGATGCAACAATACAACTCTCCACAGTGTTATGGATGGATGCAGGGTGTTGCTATTTGTACTGTATATTATTATGGTATTTATTAATATTTTGAGTATCTTGAGCTTTTTCATAATTTTTTATATTTTCAGGTTTTATTTTAGTTCAAGCTTTAGTAATTCTATGTAGCTTTAATAGCTTATTTATAAACCTATTTCAGTTAGTTGCCAAGGCAACATTTTAAAGTTTTGTTTTCTGGTATTTTTAAGTTCAAGTTTTTTCTTCTAATAATAGTATTTTATTTTATTCCAGCTTTATTAATTACCATAAACAATTTTTAATAGTTTTAGATAATGCTGGTTCTGAGGGTTTGCTAGGTGGTCAAAAGTCCCCTATGAAAGTCTCTATGATATACTGCTCCCTAGATAAAGCTTGAATCCTTCCCTCATTTTAAGTCTGTTGGATTTAGTTTCTAATTTCATCATCTGCCAGGCCAAGCCCAATCACTTAGAAAAGTAATAGCACAGCTCTTCTAAATAAGCTGCAAATAAGCTAATCAGTCACGTCCAGTGTTGGGAAGGTTTAACAAAACTACATCACTACAATATCTTTATAGAAAAATCCTAATACTGAACATGAGTCATGTTTTTCCCTTACAAAAATTAACCTTTGTTTTTTTTTTATTTGCAAATGGATTACCATTTGTATTTATTTTTACTACAGATCAGTGCAATTTGGGAAAGAAATCAATTAAATCTGTATGTGGATGTGTGTAAATATTCAAATGTAATCCCCTTTGTAATCGTTAACATTTTCATAAGTAACTGTAATTTAATTACACATTTTTTCTTAGTAACTGTAACTGATTACAGTTACATTTATTTTGTAATTAAATTACGTAACGCCGTTACATGTAACTAGTTACTCCCCAACACTGGTCACGTCCCTAGCTAGTTATGCACAAAAGTTTCATATCAGTGCTTAGGGTTTGTTCCCTAAACCAAAGTATGAGCAAGCAGCAATAATAATGATAACATTAATAAGAATAATAATGTAATAGTCAGTCATCATTGCCAAGAAAAATTCAAAGTTCTTATTAGTAATGATCATCCAGTCGCTGCCCCCTCCCTGTTTATTCCAGTGCTCCGAGGTTCCATTACACACTGTCACACATTGTCGCTTAGACAGCATTGATTAATGCATAAAACCCCTGTGCAGCCAACTCTGTACAAGAGAAAATTGTTAAAAGGTTTAAGGCATTTAAACCCTATTGTCGTCCCGGAGCTACAAACAGGGTGTGCGGTTCTGCTATGTTAACTCTATTAGCTGTAGGTGAATGTAATCTCTCTCATTCACTCACTCTCTCGCTCTCTCTTTCATTGTCTGTCTTTCTCGCTCTCTCTTTCCTTCTCCATCTGCCCAGCGCATACACAGAGGGGCCACACTGGCCCAATATGCATGCACACACAAACACAGCCTGCTCTCAACAACTCTGTAGAGGGTGCGCTCACCCATCTGGAAAATACAGCCTTATTGAGGATGAAATGGGATTTTTAATTGGCTGAAGTTGCCGTGCAGCGTGAAACTTTGCACGAGTCTTGCACGTTTACAATTATTATGCATCCTCAATCAGGCTCTACCAATTTAACAGCCTTGCCTTCATGGAAAAGCTTCTTGCTCTGATTCGATAATAACCATAAGGCTTTAATTGTCCCTTCAACTAATCAGATTTAAATGGCTCTTCTCGTATCTTTTTCTGTGAATGAGATTGTTGAGATGAGAGTATTTGTCAGTTTAACAGGCTTCTCAACAGATGTAATGTGCAGCTCGGACGGACAGTGAATTCTCCAGTGTCCCTGATCTATGTGTGTGCGCGTGTGTGTCGCAGGACTGATCCGGTCCAGGGTTCGCGGGGCGGAAGCTGCAGGAGCCGGGATCCTGACCTTTCTGGACAGTCACTGTGAGGTCAACAAAGATTGGCTGCCTCCACTGCTGCAGAGGGTCAAAGAGGTACAATTTTATACTTATTCATATTGTGTCAATAGTCTATTGAGCATTTCTACCTGGATTCTGTGCAACTGTCTTGTTTTTCAGTTTATTTTCAATAGAAGAGAGTCAGCAGGCAGAACGGAGGCGGCACTGAATGCAGCACCACTTGCCAAGCACATGCATGAATATCCTGATGCTTTGTACTGTCTGCTAGCAGAACTGTTATTTGACGTATTTTAGCAGCATATTTCAACTAAAAAAAATCTATTTAAAAACTTTTGAAAGATTTTGTGCATATAAAACTGCTAGCAGCACATATCACAAAAAAAATAAAAAGATGTTTTTCACCACAAAAAATGGTGACTTTATTCACAATCATTACAGACGTTAACAAAACCCAGAACAAATTTCACAAAATCACATTTTTTCAAAATGCATTTCATAAGCAATTTGAAGTAGTTTGAAAATCCAGTAGTGCTGACACATCTCAAGTATTCTTTTCTTTCAGCAGGACAGTATTGTGAGGCATGAGAGAGTTGAGCGATGAGGTCAGAGCGTCTGGTGTAATGATGTTGGACGAGAGTGTGTGCACATTCACTCGCTCTTAGTAACACAGATAATCCCAACGCTCGCTGATTTTCCACCTCCTTTGTTGTGAAATCAAGCTGAACACACAGAGAGTCGAGCCGTTCACATTCCTTATTAAATCTCTTGTGTTCTTTTGTTTCATTTTGTAATATTTTCATTTTTCAGGACCCGACCTGTGTCGCCAGCCCTGTGATTGACATCATTAATATGGACACGTTTGCCTATGTCGCCGCTTCCTCTGACTTGCGAGGAGGTAAAAGCTACAATTATAATCCTTCATTCGCTGTCCCACCACCAACATCAAGAGGCGCCAATCAGCAGTGTCACACAGAAACAAATCTAACAATTAGCTGTGATGAAAGCCTCGGCCTATCATCGGCAGTACACTTTAATTATCACTGCCACTGCGGTGTATAGTTATGATTTATAAAATTTAAGTTACAAGAAATTAGAGCAAAAAAAATCTTCATTGATCTCCCTCTCTCCTTCCCTTTCTCTTTCTCTATCTCTGCTGCAGGCTTTGACTGGAGTTTACATTTTAAATGGGAGCAACTATCAGCTGAAAAGCGAGCCAAGAGAGCTGACCCTACAGAGCCTATCAAGTAGGTGAAGAGAAGCAGAAGGGCTTTTATTAGAACTATTCTGCTAAATGAGGACAGAGGTTTGGTCCAGCACCTATTGGGCTTTGAGCACCATGTTTAAAATCTACAGAGAATTTTGAAATGATTTGTTTACAAGTCCAGTTTACTTTCTGGACTTACTTAAAAAGGTTTAAAAGGAGGTTTAGAAACAACATGAAATGGCATTCACATTTAACTTCTGTCAAATGAAGTGAAACAGAATTTTTAAGTTTGAAATGATGATTAATTTTATTGAAAGTGTTTGTTAACATCACTATAACTATTGTTTGTATTTAGACTTGGGAACTTGAACAAACTGCTAACCATAGTATTAAACTAGCACAATGGTTTTCAACTACACTGAAAAAAACGTTTGGTGTAGGAACCATTTTCACTCAGAAATTCTTAGTAAACCTCACAATTAACTACCAAGAAATGGCAATCAATTAACCATAAAATTTTAAAGTAGAAAGACTGAAATAGTATTTT
The DNA here is from genome assembly GCF_001515605.1 of Sinocyclocheilus anshuiensis. Lineage (NCBI taxonomy): Eukaryota > Metazoa > Chordata > Actinopteri > Cypriniformes > Cyprinidae > Sinocyclocheilus > Sinocyclocheilus anshuiensis. Next base: position 872,831 of record NW_015556110.1, on the reverse strand, counting down.
CTTGTAAAACATAATCCAATAAGCTTTGTTTTATTTACAACTTCAAAAAATATTTTTTTTTACAGTGTAGAGGGCCTCAGAAAGCTTCCAAGGGGTCCGCAAGATGACTTAAATGTATTTAAATTTAATGTTATTTATAATTAATATATTAAAATTCTATATTATTATTAATTTATTAAAACTCTATTCTAAATTAAAATGCTACAAAGATACACAAAATCATTGCAGTACCCATATCTATGTTTCAGAATGTCATAGAAACTTGGAGGTGATCTCTATTTTATAACTTAAGCCAGTAGTAAGAAGTCACACCCTAGCAACCACAAAGCAACATGCTGAAACTACTCAGAGCACCTTAAAAACTGCATAGTAACACCCTGGCGAAAACGTCTCAGGTTACGTATGGGAACGTAGGGAACGAGACACTGCGTCCTCTAGGGGTCGCTATGGGGAATGCCTCGTCGTGACCCGTGTCTGAAGCATAACGCTCGAAAGAAAGCACCATGCTCACAATAACCCTCAATGGTGAGGGGAGCGATGCTTCAAAAGTGTGTCAACAGAGACTCTCTGGTTGAGTGGAGCCCAAGGCGAGTACCGGGGTCTAAACCAACTCAGAAAAAGGGAACGAGGCTAATAACGCGTAACCCTTACCATACAGGATTTCAGAAAAGTGGGTAAAGCATAACGTGCTCACTTACCACTTATGTGGATTTTAGAAATTGGGCAAAGCATACCATGCACACTTACCACCTATGTGAACTTTAGAAAGTGTGCAAAGCATAACGTGCACACTTACCACTTCCAGGAAATTTTTGCAGTGCCGTGCCAAGTTTTGATCTAATGATCAAGAAGGCTCCCGCAGAAGCCTGTGACCTGGCCACATAATCCAGGAAGTATGAAGCCAAAACCCGGCTTATCATACCGTCTGGACATGTATCGACGACTGAAATAAACACTGCAAGTCGAGCACCCGGCTTCTGAACCCAGCAGAGGGGGTGCTCATCGAG
>NW_015556110.1:860667-868240 GCF_001515605.1 Sinocyclocheilus anshuiensis | reverse complement strand
CAGCAGCGGCGGGTCCTGGATCGCGGGAAGCAGATGGCTGCCCCTCTTTCCTCAAAAAGAGAGACAAATGAGAGCGGAGCTTTTTCATTGGAAAAACGCTCGCAGTGCACGCTGATTGCCCCCTCGGAGACATCGCGTGCGTGCTCTTCGCCCTAACAAATAACGCATAGATCGTGTGTGTCATCAGATGTTAAACAACGACAACACGGATGCACACATCCTCTAAACGCTTTGCTAGTGCTCGCCATAATGATATGAATAGAGATCGCTCTTACCACAGAAATGCACGCTTCAAACAAAACAGTCAATGAAGACGAAGAAGAGGATGATGTGTTCTCCCGGCGCCTATTTATACTATAGTCGCACCGGTAGTGACGTCATGACTGTCGCCGGCCAACGTATTGTTGGTGTTTTTTCAATGTATCACTTGGTTTCATCTTTTTTGAGATATATGTTTAATTATAATTATGTAGTGTTGAATCTAAATTTTATGAAGTGAATAATTTCAGTTTCAATCTCAAATTGAAGTACTGATTAATTTCAGATTAATTTCAATTTGATGATTATTATGCTGTGATTGGTGAGAATTGGCTCGGTCTCAAATACACAGGGAGTGAGAAGCCTGGAGCCTCTTTTACACATTGTGGGGGTGAGTTTTACAAGGGCAAGAATCACTCATGTTTTCTCCAGGAAATATTAAAATTTACTTGGTTAATATTGTTTTCCTCCCCCGTGCAGCCTTGGTAACACAAAAAAGAAAAGCTTTAGATGTGAAGGTTTTAGACGTGGAGAAATTTACTACATTTTGATTAAAACAATTTTTTAAGAATAGCATACACTGATCAATCATTTCCAGTTAGAACAGGGGCATTTATTAGAAACGTAAATAGTATTTTAATTTCATGTTGTCTTTGAAGGGAGAAAGGGTATTTGAAGTATTGTACTTTCTACTGGGAAGTTCAGCCTGGTTGATCATTAAGAACTGAATTATTATATCATAATTAAAATATTGAGTTGCTATAAATTTCTTTAATCAGTTTTGATTATTTTATTATAAACAAAATAACATCAACATTAGGGCTGCACGATAAATCGCATGCGATATTTAAAGCGCATCTTGTCAGTAAAGCCATTCTGTAATCAGCGGTAAATCTCCATCACGTGCGGGCTTTCACATGGAGCAGCATTAACTACACAGAGCCGTTGTTCACCGACAAGCTGCGCAAAATATGATTGTGGTTTTGCGCAGCTTGTCAGTGAACAACGGCTCTGTGTAGTTAATGCTACTTCATGTGAAAGCCCGCAGGTGATGAAGATTTACCGCTGATTAAAGAACCGACTTTACTGACAAGATGCGCGTTAAATATCGCATGCGATTTATCATGCAGCCCTAATCAACATTTAAATCCTGGTTGTTTTTTCTCCTTGTCCATTGTCTTTCTCTCTCTCTCCTCTTGTTATGGTGTAATTCACACTGTTCCTAGCGCTCTCAGAGGCTGTTGTAATGAAGGCAGTTAATAGCTTAGATAAGCAGGCAGTCAGGCTGAGAGGGGCTCAGATCCCGTCTGCTCCTGTGCGTGCTGTGCAATGCTGTGCAGCACTGCAGCCGGCCTGGATCTCTCGCAGCCCATCCGCCAACAGATGCAGAATAGATCAGTGATAACTGAGTCACTGAAAGCTGTGTGTATGTGTGGACACAGATGGGAAGCAGTGGTATGTATTTCAGCATGATATGTGAGAAAGACAGCACAACCATGACCCCTGACTGACAGCCAGTTGTTTCCCTGACTGGCAAGAGTTTGTGTATATTTGTGACGTAATATTAAAAATGGGAACTTTTTTGAATACTGAAATATACAGAAGAGTATAAGTTCGGATCATTATTGCAAATAATTAATATGTTTCTGGCATGTTATATGATTTGCAACAATTCTTTTTACCCTAAGTACTGCAGTGTGTAGTTTTACAATTCTTAAACAACCATGCTGGAAGGCATACCCATTCCAGGATGACAATGCCAAGATCATGCTAAGGAATTTATATGTTTCTAATCTAGTGTGTTACATACACTAGTGTTCAAAAGTTTGGGGATGGTAAAATTTTTAAATGTTTCTTAAAGAAGTCTCTTATGCTTACCAAGGCTCCATTTATTTTATCAAAGCAGTAAATATAATGTTTTCTATTTTTTAATATTTTCAAATATGACTTATTCCTGTGATGGCAAAGCTGAATTTTCAGCATCATTACTTCAGACTTCAGTGTCACATGATCTTTCAGAAATCATTCTAATATGTTGATTTGCTGCTCAGAAACATTTCTTATTATTATCAGTTGAAAACATTGTCCTGCTTAATATTTTTGTGAAAAACTAATCATTTTTTTTCCAGATTCTGAAGTTTTTATTAAAGTAGAAATGAGCATTTATTAAAGTAGAAATCTTTTCTAACATTATAACTGTCTTTACTCTTACTTTTTATCAATTGAATGCCTCCATGCTATATAAAAGTAAAAAATCTTACTGACTCCAAACTTTTGAATAGAGTATAATTATTTGAATAGAGTAAATTATTCCAAATACAGCAGGGGTGTGCAGTTAAAATCCAGAGTGGGTTTGGTGATACTAAACGTAGTTCCTATATGAGCATGCCATAAGATAGTTATTATGTGGGGTTTGAAAAAGCAAATATTGATATTGCTCATACTTGGTATTAATATGTGTTCAAACTCGTAACCATTCCCCCATGTTTGTGCTATATGGACAACTCAAATCATGCCACTTGTGCACTATTATATAGGAGATGTGAACTATTTTTTAAGCGATCTGATGACAATTACTACATACTATCAAATCTCAGTAGCCCCTCACTGCAATACACAAGATCCATCCAGGGGGTGGAGATGGTAGGTTTAGGGATATGTAAGTTGGGAGGAGTTGGATCTGGATCCAACCTCACCCCCTGGATCTCAAATCTGGCAATAACATACATTTGATTTATTTGCATACCTTTGTCCTAGAAATTAATTTTATTGCATTACTTAAAATTCATTCACACTCTCTCATCTGTGAAACCTTTGACAGGCTTGTCCACTTTCCACTCATTTACTGAGTCCAATTGTTGAAGCTTTTGGGCTTTGTTTCTGCCTTCTAAAACAAGATGAGATCAGATGTGTGAAAAGTAAATGAATCTGAAATGAAAGTACGCGAGTGGCCCTGAGAAGCAGCAGATGAAACAATGTGTCCTACCACTTCACAATGAGAGATTACGGCTGATGAAATTCAAATGCTTCCGATAATACCGGAGCCGTTTCCTCCAGTGTCCTTAGCATTTGAAGCAGCTCTCTGGGTACAGTGATTTTGAAGGGCAAGCTGAGCTTCATCCAGAGAATGAGAACTGGACTGTACTGTTTCCACACACACTCACTTCAGGGGCCTTTTATTCTCTTTCCTCATTCCAAGACTCTTCACCGAACCACCACATTCAAAAGGAAATGTTTTCATACATCTATCCTGAGTGACAGCAGTATTTTAAGCAGTCACCTGGATTGAAGTGTTTAGTGTCAAGACTTAATATTCACTCTTTTTTCATTCTTTCAACCCTCAGAACGCCCATCATCGCAGGAGGACTTTTTGTGATTGACAGATCCTGGTTCAATCGTTTGGGAAAATATGACACGGCCATGGACATCTGGGGAGGGGAGAACTTTGGTGAGTTATTACTATGCATGAGAGCACCTGTCTGACAGCACATAAGCCTCAATCACTTTCCTTCCCCGATCAAGCTCTGACAGGATACCTAGGGTTGTTGTCTCATCACAGAGAGGAAATGGCACGCAATGACATTTGAACTTAGAAATAGCTCTGGAATCAAATTTCTCAAACAGTATTTTGGTGCCTTTATTTAACTGCTATGTTTTTGTTTTTGGCTCTGTAAAATTCTTAAGAGCAATGCACTGTGGGGAATTGGATGGTTCTCTCTGCGCTGGGTTAAACCATCATTAACCATGCATATGTGACAGAATTAGACTGGAGCTGTTGCAGGGCTGGTTTATTCAGACTTAAGTAGGCTACTGTGCTCATAATTGCAAATGAGCATTGGGCAGTGGCATATTTAGACAGGAGATTTCAACCGTATGATCTAATTCTTGGCGTGAGAGTGAAGTTGTATCCTGGAGGGCTCCTTTAAATCACATATACACGTCAGCAAGTTATATTACTCTACATGACATAACATTCACATGCATTTTATACATTTCTGCAATATTAGCTACTGTTTGGGGTCATTAAGATTTTTTTACGTTTATTAATTTAGCAATGATGCATTAAGTTGATCAGAAATGATGGGAAATACATTTAAAATGGTTCAAAAGATTTTCATTTATTTTACATTTATTTTAAAATGTATCACAGTTGTATCCACAAAAATATTAAGTGTTTTCAACATTGATAATATACTTTATAAGAAATGTTTCTTGAGCACCAAATCAGCATATTAGAATGAGTTCTGAAGATCATTTGACACTTAAAACTGGAGTAATCATGCTGAAAAAATATATAATAATAATAATAATAGTAATAATAATATTTATGATCAAATAAATGCAGCCTTGGTAGGTAAATAAATAAATAAATCTTACTGACTTAAAACTTTTGCTAATGTATGCTCTCTAAGGTCATAATGCTATTAAAATACTGTATAGCACAGTGTGATTGGTGTTTATTGTGTTGTGTTTGTAGAGATTTCTTTTAGAGTATGGATGTGTGGAGGAAGCCTGGAAATCATTCCCTGTAGCAGGGTCGGCCACGTATTCCGCAAGAAACATCCTTACATCTTCCCGGAGGGCAATGCCAACACCTACATAAAGTAAGAGTCCTGAGAAGTGCACAAACTTATAATAATAATTCATATCCAGCATATCCAGCTGAGTTTTTGATAATATATTCCTGCTGATAAAGGATGTAACACTTTTTATCAACATCAGAAGACCTTGTTTTGTCCTTGGGGGTTGTTAACCTGTAAATTTGAATATGTTAATCTTTTTTTATTTTTATCTCTGTTGGATGTTATTTGTTGGATTTTTCTCGCCAAAGATAGCGATAATACTCCAACTTCTGCCTGGAAGAAAATATGCTGTGTAAAATTTGTTTGCTTTTATCACGTTTCGCCTCCGGGGAAAAACCTCAGCATGAAACCGTATGAAATATTAAGGGCATAGCACAACATTCTTTCTGAATCTGAATTGCTATGCAGTGTGCTCAGTCAACAAAATCTGTTTCCTCATATAGTTCAGAGGCGCTAATGAATAATTGCTGAAGGCATTAGCTGGCTTTACTAGATACTCTTAAAAACCGTGTCCTTTTACATCTGTTAGCAGAGTTATGTTAGATATATACAGTATAGAAATCAGATATGGTTTATTTATGTATAGTTTTTAGTGTATAACCTCCAATAAAATGTCTTGACGAACCGAGACATGTGCAATGCATGACAAACAAAAACAAGTGATTGATGTGCATATAACACCTTCACTCCCTCTGAATATCGAGTTTTCTGCTCAGATTTTCGTCAGAATTACAGTTGCAAGTGTGTTTAATACCTGTCTGTACACTATTTTTTACTGATGAAATGGCAGGTCATCCTAATGTTCTTCTTGAGGTTGAATCTCTGAGTGAAGTGTTTAGTATAGGACACTTCAGTGTTCACATTCAATGCTCTTTCTGTTTCAGGAACACCAGAAGGACTGCTGAGGTTTGGATGGATGAGTTCAAACTGTTCTACTACTCAGCTCGACCGGCTGCTAGGGGAAAATCCTACGGAGAGTGAGTGACTGATAGCATGTGTATGTTTATGTGTGTATCTATAATGGGGAGGCATTAGGGAAAAGATTCATCTCTTATTCCGCTCATTCTCTTCCTCTCTTATCAGCATTCACGGCAGGCAGGAGCTCCGCAAGAGTCTCAAGTGCAAATCCTTCAAGTGGTATCTGGACAATGTCTATCCAGAGCTCAAGTGAGTTGAGGAGTCAGTGTGGTGTGTGTATTTGAGTGTCTGCGGGTGGTGATTGATAATTGTAAAGTGCTGTGTTATTTAGCATGGCAGTATAAGGCCCCTCTATGTCTAATGCTGTTTTGTTGTACACTAGTTGCTTTCATCTGTCTCGAGGGAAAGATTTTCCACCCACTATGGCAGATTTCACATACTTTCAGTATTTTTGTCCTTAAAAGACAACAGTTTTTTATGTCATTGTCATTAATACGACAACTAAATTAGTTGATGTTGATGCACTTTTGCAGATGTTTAAGAGAAAACATGTGAAACTGTCTGACTAAACTTTAATTATTAAAAAAAATATTTAGATTTTGCTCTTGTAATGTAGGAGATAAAACATGATGTTTCATTTGAGTCTTAATTTGAACAATTACATTTTTTATGCTTCCTTTTTATGCTTCATTTAATAAAAATAGACACCAATGAGAGTTGAAATCGAGTATAGAGAAATAAAATGAACATGATCACATATACCATTATATATTGGTTTTGGAAGTATTTGATGAGAAATATTGTCCCAAACTGTGCTCAGATTTGCCAAAGTCTGCAATTAAAAGTCAGTAGACTTAAGCAATTTTTTATCATTTGCACTTCCTAGTTGAAACTATTGAGATATTTAAGGACGTAATTTGTATTTTTTCCCCTCTCTCTTTTGTGTGTGGGGTATTTATTATCATAACACTGTGGTGTTTCATTCACCGAATCTAGAGTTCCTGATGATTCCGATGCTAAGTCTGGTGTGATCCGGCAGAGACAGAACTGTCTAGAATCTCGTATAGTCGAGGGTCAGGATCTCCCAGTGCTCACACTCGGACCCTGCAGCATCACTAAAGACGTACCAGCAGCCAACCAGGTACAAAACTATTGTAGAAGATTTTTATTAATCCAAATAGGAATTAATCAAGTATAATCATTATGAATATAGCCATTTAAATATCCAGTTATACTTCCATTATAATCCCATATGCCTGTGTGTAGAAACAGGCCTACGTGGCAGAATGTACAGACCTCAGATGAGAAACATCTGGGAAACATAAGTGGGGGCTTTCTTTCTTTACCATAACAAGACTTAGGGGGGGCTTCTCTCTAGGGAGAATTGTATGCACAAAGGAACCATTCTATGTATGGAAAACTGTATGGAATATATACCCCACGCCTTAAAGTCAGAACTGTATAAAAAGAAGACAAGATGATCATTCTGCAGATGTTTCGCTGCAGAGAGCATCTCCGTTTTATTTTCATTGATGATGAAATAAAATGTATCTTCTGGCATCAAAACTCAAGACTGAGTGTGGTTCCTCAGACGAGCGGCAGACGACACCACATCTACCCTGCTTGTTTGACCACGCTCTTAATAAAGCTAGCATTTGGTTCCAGTACTCCGGTGTCACACCTCCCCATGTTACAATTGCACTCTTTGTGTCTTTGTTTGAAACGTATGCGCGCACACACTTATTCAGTCAGATGAGGGAATTTAGCTTCATTTCAGGATGGGCCTTTAGGCTAAATACTTGCGCTCGGGATAC
>NW_015556110.1:858805-860547 GCF_001515605.1 Sinocyclocheilus anshuiensis | reverse complement strand
TTTTTTATGCTGCCTTTTTATGCTTCATTTAATAAAAATAGACACCAATGAGAGTTGAAATCGAGTATAGAGAAATAAAATGAACATGATCACATATACCATTATATATTGGTTTTGGAAGTATTTGATGAGAAATATTGTCCCAAACTGTGCTCAGATTTGCCAAAGTCTGCAATTAAAAGTCAGTAGACTTAAGCAATTTTTTATCATTTGCACTTCCTAGTTGAAACTATTGAGATATTTAAGGACGTAATTTGTATTTTTTCCCCTCTCTCTTTTGTGTGTGGGGTATTTATTATCATAACACTGTGGTGTTTCATTCACCGAATCTAGAGTTCCTGATGATTCCGATGCTAAGTCTGGTGTGATCCGGCAGAGACAGAACTGTCTAGAATCTCGTATAGTCGAGGGTCAGGATCTTCCAGTGCTCACACTCGGACCCTGCAGCATCACTAAAGACGTACCAGCAGCCAACCAGGTACAAAACTATTGTAGAAGATTTTTATTAATCCAAATAGGAATTAATCAAGTATAATCATTATGAATATAGCCATTTAAATATCCAGTTATACTTCCATTATAATCCCATATGCCTGTGTGTAAAAACATGCCTACGTGGCAGAATGTACAGGCCCTAAGATTAGAAACATCTGGAAAAACATAGGTGGGGGCTTTCTTTCTTCACCATAACAAGACTTGGGGGGGCCTTCTCTCTAGGGAGAATTGTATGCACAAAGGAACCATTCTATGTATGGACAACTGTATGGGATATATACCCCACGCCTTAAAATCCAACCTGTATAAAAAGAGAGACAGAAAGACATTCTGGAGATGTTTCGCTGCAGAGAGCATCTCCGTTTTATTTTCATTGATGATGAAATAAAATGTATCTTCTGGCATTAAAACTCAAGACTGAGTGTGGTTCCTCAGACGAGCGGCAGACGACACCACACTATCTGGCATAATAATATCAGAAAAACCATGCTTGGAGTATTAATTGATCAGCTCATTTAAAGCTGCAGTCCACAAGTTTTGCCTCTGTTGCCATCTCTGTTTGAAAATCTGGAATTGCAGCAGTGTGCGGAATTATCTAGCTTGCGTGGGTTGTGAGTCGGCACGGCTCCACCACGGATGAATCTAATGTTCTGAAGAGTATGTGTGGCAGTCAGTCACCGCACCGGTGTGGATATTTACTGTACTTCACAATCACAGATTCTAGCCTACGTCTTGGAATATATGACTCAAATAAGCATTTTCACTGGATATTGTCATCTGAACAAGTAAGTAACAAGTCTGCCACGTTTGTTCTGGCCAACTGAGGAAAAAAGCATTACAATAAATCGCGCTACCAATGGTGATTAAATCTAAATTAGCTCATATCACATCAAAGCGTGCAAATTATTATTATTGTTATACTTTATTCTCAAATTGTTAATGTTAACAACATCAGCATTGCGTGACTATGAGTATAGTGTGTATAAGCGAGTAGATTTCAATTTCTGTCGAATTTCATATTAAGAAATTCTTTTAACCCAAAAAGCAAATTATGCTCCCTTCGAACTGGTTGTCTTTAAAATACAAATCTTGTGTAATCCCAGGCTATCTGTAATCAGAAGCACATTTAAAACTGGAATATAATTTAAATTAATTCACATGTGTTTCATAAACACATAATCCTTTCTGGATTACAATCCGCCATCAAAATGATAAATGTAATTATTCCAGCTGCTGTGAGAAAAGGC
>NW_015556110.1:846721-856429 GCF_001515605.1 Sinocyclocheilus anshuiensis | reverse complement strand
ACATCAAACCGTTCAAATTATTATTATTGTTATACTTTATTCTCAAATTGTTAATGTTAACAACATCAGCATTGCGTGACTATGAGTATAGTGTGTATAAGCGAGTTTTCTGTCGATTCTGTCGAATTTCATATTAAGAAATTCTTTTAACCCAAAAAGCAAATTATGCTCCCTTCGTCTTTAAAATCTTTAAAATACAAATCTTGTGTAAGGCTATCTGTAATCAGAAGCACATTTAAAACTGGAATATAATTTAAATTAATTCACATGTGTTTCATAAACACATAATCCTTTCTGGATTACAATCCGCCATCAAAATGATAAATGTAATTATTCCAGCTGCTGTGAGAAAAGGCTACAAGCGATCCTCCACCTGCAGCATCCTCACATGTGATAGCCTAGTAGCCGGGACAACTTCTTTATGTTTACAGACGTGACGTAATGACGCAGTGCCATGCTCGAATTTCCTGCGAAAACCTACCCATACCACTCAAATTAGAAAACATCAATATAAGCTAACTGTTGTGAATCGGGCTAAAGTAAGGCGATAGTTTTGAACACTGGCTGGTTATGTACTTGCTCAAATATTGATTTCGGATCATTTTTAACCAAAAAAAGTTACGGACTGCAGCTTTAATGTTGGTACTGCCATTGCTGGAAGAAATAGCGCTGTCTGCATTATCCATGTCTATTTGGCATTCACAAAACTTACACCATAGATGTCGAATTATAACCATTTACAGCATATCTTGCCTTTAAGCACTGTGCTCACATATTCTACTGAACAGTTTGGTGAAAATCAGAGGAGGAGCAAAGGTAGTGTGAATTTTTACTCTCACGCCAGGAATCAGTGACATCTCACAGGGTTAGGCTGCGACTCTGAGATGCTAGATTACATTAAATGCTATGCAACCAGGGGCATGTTGAAAGGGCAGCTTTTACAGCGGGGTAATGGAATTTAATTCAGGTCACATTGGTGCACTGCGGTGTAATTATATTAAACAAAGAGGTGCCCTCTGGTCTCTGAGCAGCTAATCTGCCCTACTGTCACCCTTCATGGCTCCCTCACCTGCGCATGAGCCTGGAAGAAAAACACAATTGTTCGTCATTCAAAATTGAATTGTGAATGGCTATTAAAGTCCATTCAATTGCTGGATTTTAATTGAGCTAGCAAACAAGATGCAGAATTGAAATTTGAATTTTTATGGTACTATTTACTATTACTAATACTATTTAAAGAAATATTATTAAAGTGCAGTGAAATTAAAATAAATGTATATAACTTCAGTTTTGCCACTAGGAATGATCAGTTAATAATGTATGGGGTGTTTTACAAAGAACAATAAATTCTATAAAATTATCAATGTATGATATTTAAATATATCTATCTATCTCTCTCTCTCTCTCTCTCTCTCTCTATATATATATATATATATATATATACTGTAGTATTATATTTTTTATTATTGACAATGTCATAGACCATGATGGAAAAACTCCATCCAGCTCAAAAAATTCAAAGGGAACCAATTCTTAAACTGAAAAGATGGTTCAGCCAAAGCCACCAACTACTAGTCATAAAGCCTTAGACCCTCATTCTACTCAGAAACTGTTTATTTAAGTCTCTCTCTTGTTCCTCTGTGCACCATAAAAAAAGTTGCCTTTTTCAGATGTTTTTTCTCTAAATTATGAAGCCCAGAGATGATTGTAGACAGTAGATTTGGGGCCGGAAAACCACAAAAGTGATTTCAGAGCACTTAAGTGTGTTCATAACACCACAAGAGCATGTTTCCCTGCTGCCTGCTGCGCGTGACCTTGTTAAGCGTCTGTAAGACTCACCAGATGGGAAGCGGTTCATCAGCATGGCTCATAAAAGCACATTTTCACACTGGCCTCGTGCATCATTCTCTCCCTACGTGTCTCAGAACTGCAAATGAAACCACCTTCTCAAAGGAAAGCAAAAAGTGTCTATTTTCTTCCAACATCTCTCTCTCTCTCTGTCTGTTTACAATTTAAGTAGAGATGACATACTAGAACAGACATCTTTAAATGAACAAGTCTGTAAATGCTCTAGCTTGTTTCCTAATCTAGTTTTCTAATAAATATGATGTTGTATACTATGAATATTCTTGGCTCTGTGCTGAATTGCTTATGTTACTCTATTAAAAAAATCGCTTTGAATAAGTGTCTGGTAAATGTATAAATGTAATGTAAATGCTAAATCTACGAAAGATTGATTTTTTGAAGCTAATTACAAATTAATGAACAAATGTGACTCACTAAAAGACTTTTTTAAAGACATTTAGTTTGCCATTTTAAAGGTTAATTTGGTATCAGTCCAATCTGTCACATAACATTTAAAGGAATCGTTCACCCCAAATGGCAATTTGCTGAAAATGTAGTCACCCTCAGGCCATCCAAGATGTAAATGAGTTTGTTTCTTCATCATAACAGATTTGGAGAAATTAACCATTTTATCACTTGCTCACCAATGGATCCTCTGCAGGGAATGGGTGCCATCAGAATGAGAGCTCAAACAACTGATAAAAACATCACTATAATCCACATGACTCCAGTCCATCAATTAACATCTTATGAAGCGTAAAGCTGCATATATGTAAAAAACTAATCCATCATTAAGCCATTTTAATTCATCCACTTCTTGTATTGCCTGAGAGTAAGCTAATTTTCATTTTTGGGTGAACTATTACATTAAAATATCTGTAAGATCTTTGTATTTACAGCAAAGACATCTGTGTAATTCTCTAGAAAGGGAATTGCTTTTGTTTTTTCATTTTGTTATACATTGGTTCAGCATCAGAAAAGCCTGTTTTTTCCCGCACAGGAGTGGATCTACACCCATGGACAGCAAATCCGCCAGCAGCAGCATTGTCTGTCTGTCTCCACAACTTTTCCTGCCTCCCAGATCCTGCTCGTGCCGTGCAACATCAGCGACGGCAAGCAGGTACCTCCACTGACGAGAAAGCAGGAGACATCCGTGACAGACCATAAATCAGGCTGCACTTAGAAAGCTCCTCTGGAGGAACCCACTGACATCAGCTCTATGAGTATCAGTCCCAGCGTTAGACAGCCCCTCAGGGAGAGGCTTTACTCTCAGGCCGATGTCAGCGTTTCCATACGTCACATTTGTCATGTCAGTGTCAGGGACGTTCGGCATACTGTAGCATCAAAAACAATCACTGTTTGTTGTGCAGGGAGGCGTACATATAAGTAGATATATGTGAAGTGTGAATGTTTACTATACATTACATGCAAGATATTTTATGCTGTCCGCAGCTAATGTGCACTTACACATGTGTTCATATGCCCTGTGTTCCTGCAGCGTTGGCAGAAATCTGGCACTCACCTGGAGCACCTGGCGTCTCGTTTCTGCGTGGACAGCGAGATGGCTCTGGACGGCATCGAGAGCAGTAAAATGCTGGTGATCAGCCCATGTGAACTGTCAGCACACACTCAGAGATGGGAGATGCCTTTCTCGTGATCCTTCCTCCTTGGCCTCTCCTCACCTTTCAGAGCTCAGCTGGAGTCAAAGATGGATAGAGAGGCAGAGAGAGTGAGTGTGTACCTCCAGGAGGGGCTACATCTGTGTCCTGCTGTTCTGCTATGTCCACCCCCTTTGTCTCTTCGGCACACCCCAGGTATTGCGGGACGTTCTGATTCAATGACATGACCTCATTACTGCCGCTATATTAATGCTACATTCTACATTATGGGTTTGTCTGATAAAAAAACAAGTGCTGTCAAGTGCTGAAGGTAACTCTTAAGCAAAACAAACTCGAGTGAGCTTTAGAGATAATCATGCAAATACTTAAAGGTGAAGTGTGTCATTTTCTAATGGTAATATTGTTTCCTATCCCAGTTTAATATGAAGAGTCAACTATAAGCAAACTGCTCGTTGGCTGATTCCCCTAAAGACAATGTGACTGTCAAAACATTGCTCTGTTTGTTTGAGCATCTCAAACCGGGTCGCATTTCCAAAAAGCATTGTAAACCTAAGTAGTAGACTGTAGAAATCAGTGGCACCAATGGTCTGTGTGATCAACTGAGACTCACAATGCTTCTGGGCAGTGTCGTTATGGTGAACAAAAACTATTAAACATGGTTTTCATTAATTGAAATAAAGCAGAAATAAAATAGAATATGCATATTAAATGAAAAATTCCAACTTAAAAAAATAAAGTAAAAAATGAAAGTACTAAAACTGAACTGAAATAATTAAAACACAAAAAACAATACTAAATTAACACTGCTTCTTTGAAATGCAGCCCAGCCTGACATAGCAACAGTGGCTCAATCATTGGGCAGGATATAATTTTTTCATAATAATTCATAATTTTTTCTAAACAATGAGTAAAATTGTTTACAAATAAATGCCATTATTGTTTTAATGTCATAATTATATTTAGCAGCAAAGGAATTATACATTTCACCTATATTTACTTTAATCTGTGTTGGAGGAATGTTATTTTTAAAGGGGTCATAGGATGCTACATGCACTTTTACAATTTGTTTTAACTGAAATGTGTGTTGGCAGTGTGTGTACATAACCACCCTATAATGATAAAAATCCACCCAGTGTGTTTTTTTTTATCTGGTTAAATGTTTTCCCCTTTAGTCTCTCTGAGAGCGGCTCGGAAGAGAGGGGCGGGGTCAACAGAGCTCATTAACATTTAAAGGAAAATGCTACAAAAACGGCTTGATCTGAAAAGAGCTGTTTTTGACAGGGTAAAAAAGGTGTTTTTTACACTACCATTGAGAAATTTTAATCAAACTATGTTACAGAATTTTCATTAAGACCCTAAAGAATCATATCAACTTGTGGAAAATGGGCATCCTATGACCCCTTTAAACGTATATTTAAGTATGTACTTCGAATAGAAAGCAATTAATTGTTACATTTTTTACTTTTTTTATTACAGTAGTTACTTTTGTATGGAAGCCCGTTTCTGCCACTACATAATTTTATTTATTTTTTTTAAGTAATTGCGGCTTTCGAGCTTTATCTTTGAGCTGTAACTTTTTCTCTTATCGGATGGCTGAGACTCCTCTTCCAAAACATCAATGTTGGGCTTGGCTTTTTTTTTACTTTCAAAGTGTTGTTTTTTGCTGTGTTTGTCCTTCTGACAGTCTTGCAGTGTAGACAACTTCATTGATTATAATGGGGGTGGCCTAGTTTTGTTGCTTTGCATCATGCCATCCGCTTGCAGTGTGGACACTTTGTTACACACAATGGACAAGCCTTGACTGCATTGTGGGGAAGGAAGAGGGTTACTTAAAAAGTAACTCAGGTATTATGGTATATTATACATGTAAGAAATATCACATAACCTTGCTTATTATGCCCTAAATGTGCAACATGCATAATTTGTAAAAAAAAAAAAAAAAATCCGTACAAATACAATCTCAAGTTGGAAAAAAATACATCCATAAATGTATAGCTTATACTGTATATAAAAATGTAATCCTTCAAAAAGGCATCTCAGTAGACAATAATGAAAACCTAATCGGACAGTATTTTTAATGTTTTGGACACACCCTCTATCTTATATTTCAAAAACTGATAAGCCTCATACTAAAGTTTGACATACATGCATAATAACCTACCCTGTCTGCCTGTATGTGCTTTGGCTGATCTTCTCTTCTGTCTTCCTCCCTAGGTTCCCCAGAGTGTCAATCATACTGATGCTCTCCAGAACAGAGTTTGGCAGCTGGACGCACACAAACTTGCGGGACACACACCGTGTGTGACACACAGACTCACACTGGAGAACGGCGCACAACCTTTTTATTTGTTTCGCTTGAATTTACCCCGATACGAAGCACTTGTGAGATACATCTGCTAGCACATCGACATACAATAAATACCCTATTTTTTCTTAATGGCCTGCTACTTGCGTTTATTCCTTGTAGTCTGGTTGCGCAAGTAAACCGTGATCAAAGTATATTTAAGGTAGTTGTTTACATGATCATCAAAAGTAGATGAATCCCAAACGAATCGCACAGCCAGCCTGCTTTAATTAGCATGTCAGCACAACCTCATTAGTCCATAATATAATGGCATAGCTGCTGCATGCAGTTGCAGAGAGCAAACTTCTGCTCTGCAAGCGAATGAGCTCAAGATGGGCAGGAGTGCTTTGTTCTCATGAGCTCTGCGGTCGCTGCTGGCAAGTGGAGAACTGAGACTGTTTGCCTAGAGGATCTAAATAAAGCACAGCCACATCGCCACACATGCCCAGGCGACAGGACAGGGAGGATCCAATTACCACTTCCTCAGTCTGTCCTCCTCTTCTCATTAGAAGGCTGAGCTCTGCAGGAGCTGGGAGAATACTGAGACTCAGACGTGGCGCAGCTCAGATGCCCTCATCACTTGCTGTAGTCTGGCTGCCTGCACCCGGCAATTACATCCAATTAGGTTGTGGTGTTTTCTTACATAGCCCTTCCTGATGCTGCAGCGATTTCACCACCGTTTTTTCTTGTTGAACTCCTCGGCGCTGCAGAGTTTGAACCTAATAGCTTTGAAGAATAAACCACTGAGTCGTTATTTGATTCCTGACATTCTAAAAGTGTGTGCTCTGAATAGTCTGCACGAGTCTCCACATGCCTACTTTATTTTAGTGAGAATGAGTCATTATGAGGGAAAATCAAGATGAGAAGGGTGAGAGCAGAAAGATTTGTCTCAGACGTGTTATCTAATGATATGTGTAGGAGACCTGCACTAGTCAATACAATGCAGTGGAGTCTATTTTTAGGGAATCTCGGAATCCTGGTGGTTTCCAGCAGAAGAGATTCTTTATGTTTTAAAAATCATTATATCAGATCCCTTTCTGTGACCTACAAATTGCTTCAGCGGCACTGTAACTGTAGTGCTTTAAAGCTGAAGTGTGTCGTTTTTTTGATGTTATAAAGTACTTTTTATTCTTGCTTAATGTGCAGTGACAATTATAGGCCATTTAAATGTTGATTTCTTTGAAATATGTAATCGCTGTGGCTCTGTGGTGGTGCTATCAAAATGTTCGTCGTCGGCTCACAATCATCCCAGTACAGCAACATTGGCTCAACCAACAGAGTTCAACAGCTGGGTTCCAAGAGTAAAAGTCCCAATCATTTTGATTGATTTTTAACGATAACTTATAAACTGGTTAAAGACATACAGACATACTGTGCACTACAAGGTTGTTAATCAACTGTATATTATTTTGTGGAAGCCGTCTGTCCACACTATTTCACCTTATTTTTTAAATAATTGTTTAACAGCCGAAGTCCTGGTTGAAAACCTACACTACACATGATTCTGCAAAGAAATCACTTGTCAGGCATTTGAAAACAAGCTAATGTAGCCAAAAGAACATTTTAGCACCCACCCACTCCCATGAATCAATGCAAATGATATAAGCAAGACAAAAGTCTCACTTTGCTAAAAAAAAAAATATAACTATTTGTGTATATATATGCACATTTTGGAATAAATGTGAAAACATTTTGATATTTATATATCATTTTTATTTGGATTATGTCAAAGCTGTAAAGTACATGGTCTTGTACCTTTGCCTTTTGTCCAATTTTCAAAATGTTTTGCTTCAAATCAGAGTTTGTAATGTTGTGATCCAGCTGGTTGGTTTGGTTCTTGGTTTGTAACTGTCTAACTAAGACTTAAAAATCCCTTTGGGAAAAATACTTCCATAACCGAGGTCACATAAAAAGTGGGCGGGCACTCAGTGCAGGTTAGGGGTCTTTTTTCATCCAATAAGAGACGGAAGCAGTGTTCGGAACATTTTTTTTTATCTGGCAAGGCTTGATTCCACATGACCAACTCGAACTCATTCGCTGTGAGCCGAAATTAAGGTTGAGTGGATTCCCATTGAAATGACTGCATTTCACCTGCTAAATTTTGCTGAAAAAAGTAAATGTGACTACACCCTAATATTTGCTGGCATTACTTTATATCACTCGTATTACACTGCAAATTCGCTTTCTCTCTTACTTCATAAAAATGCAACTTTTTGCATCTCAGTTAACAAATGTAGTGAAAATGCAGCACAATCTTAAGCATTAATATTACTGTAATATGTTGCTGGGCCAATTGTTTTGTACATTGTAGTGGACTATTTTTCTTAGCATGAGCTTTAAGATAATTACACACTTCATGTCTCAAAATGTCCAGTGTGTTAAGCTTTAAACTTTTCATGGCAGAAAGAGGAAACACTGCATCACCGGAGGGCTGGAAACTGCAGCTCTGCATTAGCCTGATAAAGACAAATTCAGTGTCTCTCTGATGCTAAATAGAGAGAGCAGCCCCTGCCACGACCTTGAGCATCATTCACCCAAGGTGGATTAACTTCCACTGTATTGAAGGAAAGGGGCTGGAGTCCAGATAGAGAAACATATTAACCAGCTTTATTGTGTCTCAGTGGACAACAATTACTCCAGCCTTGGCATCACATGAAATGAAATGTAATCACTGAAGAGCAGCAGCAGGTGTTTCATTCCTCTTGTAAGTTTGCAGTAATCGACAGAAAGGCTTTTGTCTCCATGTGCATCCCTCTGTCTTAGAGAGATTTTCCTGTCTTGAAGACTCATGGTGGGGGGGGTCATCATTATCCAGCTCTCAGAATGGCTATCAAGGGGCCACTAGCAAGCTGCTGCTGTAGGTTATCGCAGCCAGTGACCAAATAACTCAAAACTACAGCCCTACCACTTATACTACACCGCTGGGTGCTTCACATCACACAATATAAAGAACATACAGATTTGTGAATAGAGATTCATTTTAGTTTGGTTCGTTGTGTTTTTTTGGTTTTTAAGCAACCATAATGCAGGCTGCAAAAATGGCTCGTCTCGTAACAGCTACATATTATAGTTAGTGCTTCTAATTAAAATGTACAGTTCCTGGGTCAGCACATTTGTACACATTTGTTTGTGTAACATTTCATAAAAGCATAGGAAACTAGCTCTGCCTCTAAGCAGCCTTCATTTTTTGGCTGACATCACTAAATCTTAACCTGTTATTGCAACTAACGCCCTTTTCATGATCCAATCAGTTTCTGATGGATAAAATTAAGTCCTTTCCTATTTATTGATTGATTTCTTTTGCATTGAATATCCAGATTCACTTATTGAGAAAGTAAAACGGGTTGGGAATCCTGTCATGTTGACTATTTTTAACACAACTCGTTTGGCAAAATCAAGACGTGCCTTTTACCGGAGTCTGAAAAACACATTTAGGCCCTGTCCACACGAACGCGGTAATTTTTAAAACCGCAGCTTTTTCTACACGGTTTGGCCGTTCATCCAATTTCACTGAAACCGAACATTTTTCACTCCTGCCAGGGTGAAGATTTTGAAAAACTCCGGTTGCAGTGTTATCGTGTAGACAGCGAAACCGGAGATTTTGGCTTTTTCAGGCTTCTGATTGGCCAACATGGCTTTACGGTTGAGATTATATCTCCACCTGTTGGTTTGGCATGCACTTGACAGTGCTTCATAGCATGCGTTTGCGATTTCATGTGGACGGAGATTTTTTTAAAAACAGAAGAAGGAAAAACTCAGTTTATAAAAATGCCCGTGTACGTGTGGACATGACCTTAGAGGTCATTTTCAGATCATGCTCGCTTTTCAAGATGGCTATATTCAAAATCAAAAAAGACACCAAGAAATGAAGGTATGCCAGCTATTCTGGGACTAATAGTT